>NW_008795129.1:4016621-4058253 GCF_000699145.1 Aptenodytes forsteri
GTCCTATCGTTAGTTACTTGGGAGAAGAGACCGACCCCCACCTCGCTACAACCTCCTTTCAGGTAGTTGTAGAGAGCGATAAGGTCTCCCCTCAGCCTCCTTTTCTCCAGACTAAACAACCCCAGTTCCCTGATTGCTTCTTTCCTTTCAGGCAGAAGGGGCTGTTTGCAGTGCAGCATTTTACACATCGGGACACAGAGGTTAGGGGATGGAGACAGAGCCAGTGGCGAAGCAGGTGGGACTCCTGACTGCCCACCCAGGGCGGAGGAAGATTTGTGGTTACGATAGCAGGAGGCAGAGGAATAGGGAAGACACAGAGGAGCTGCGCTTCCTTGAGGTCTTTGGGAGCAGGAGCAGAGTAGAGCCCTTGAGATGTCAAAGTGTAGATTTTGACATCCTAGGCATGGGCCAGCAAGTTCCCTGCTAGAAGTACAGAGGCCCAAAGTACAGACTACTGTGTATTTGTGAACACAAATACTTGAGAAATAATGGCAAAGGCTTGGGCCAGGAGCTGTACGGCTGCTTCACTCTAACTGTCTCACAGTTCCACGCAGGTCTTAGGAAAAAGCAATAATAAAACTCCAGAGATCACATTTTTAATCCAACCATGTCTCCGACTCACTTCACTCTCTGCCTCAGTTCTCAAGCTCGAAAAGGAAGGAATAAAGTCTTTGCTACCAAAGGACTTGGAGCATGGATCATTTAGTGTGAATACAGCACACTGACATCTCTGGATGGAGACATGGATGGCCAGTGCATGGCTGGACATAGGCTCCTTCCAGGTAAAGGAAGGTTTGTGTCTGTTTGGGTTTTTTCCCCCAATAAGCTTCCAGAAGAACATACGAAATGCAATTAAAATGAAACAGCTACTCACCCAGTAACGGAGCCTTCCTCCAGTAGCCATCACGCACCTCCACATAATCATACCAGCAAAGGCGACTTTTAAACAGGTCCATTGATGTGAAGTTTAACATAATCTGAAAGGAGAGAGTACACACTTCTCTTTGGGAAGGGAGCTACTTTAAAAAGAAGACCCTACAGGTTACGTGCTTCACATCTGCTACAGTGCTGCCTAAGTGAGTATGCAGGAAAAGACAGTTGCACAGTTAGCTGGATTTTTTAATCAGCTTTCCTCAAAAAAGAAAGGCTTCTCAAGGTGTTTTAATGAAACCACGGAAGTACATGACAGCAGACAGCACTTTACTATCCATTCTGTAATTCACAGTCACTGCTCCTCAGTTACTAAAATGCTACTTAAAAAAGCCCAATTTGGGTTTTTTAAAATTAAAAATTGAATCTTTGGTTTTGATTAATGTGAATGTCATAGAGAATGCATTGCCCCAAAATACAGATGTTTGGGGTCTATACCCTTATATAAATGACGCTTGTAAGAAACAGCTAATTTTGCTGACAAGTTTCCACATTCTGACAATTACACTCACACCATCACCATGATGCAATTGTGTTCAGTGGCTTTAGTGAGCAGAGCTTAGCATTAAAATTTTGTCCCTTTGGTCTCCTTCCTCTGTAACAAGAATTACAGGCCTTGCTCTGGGCCTATGGAAGTCACCGATGGGGTGTACTTGTGTCATTTTTGTCCTTGCAAGATTTGACCCATGTATTAATTTACATCTATAGTCTGCCACAGAAACATCATTAGATTAAAATAGATACAGATACAACTCTTCTGAAGAGGCTGAGAGACAAAGGGAGAATTTAGGGTAGGATTTACACAGCAAAACTCCCGGTGCGATAGTTTCAAAACCTGGATAGTTCTTGGTACCTCTGCCCCTGGCGAAGCTCTCCCCGCAGCTAACGGCAGGCACTCAGCACTGCATGGGACTGGGCTTGCAGGGGACAGAAGTGGGTCCCAGAGCAAGACGGCTGCTACAAAACGAGCGAGCTCTGCTCGTCTTTGTTCAAGTCCTAGTCTTAAGTGCCTCTTGCGGGTGATCCTCAGCAAAGCCGCTCTGCTGAGGAGCTCCCAAGCCGGGCTGCGCATTCTTGCAGCCTGGTACAGCATGAAAGGCCTGAAGGGCTGGTAGTAGTGGATTAAGGAAAGATTTCATTTCCACCGGAAGATCAATAAAACAAAAGGAGCTAGGAAGAAAGTGGACAGGGTGGCTGATTGATGCGCAGCGGGGCTTGGCGTTTCAAGGCGGGGAGCGGGAGTCCCCTGACAGGGACATTATGCCTGCATGACAGGGGCAGGTCACTGATGTCACTCACGGCTCCTCAGCTGCCTTCAGGACCCCAGCTTGCTGGCATATTTCATCTAACTCATCTGACTGGCACCTGGCTTTGAAAGGCAATTCCCCCAGCTCCCAGCTCGGCCAGAGCTAGCGGGTGGCAGGAGACTGTCCAGGTAGGGTTTAGTCTCTAATCAAGAGGAAGGATCAGAGATCAACACGCAACCCAGACCTGTGAGGGGGCTCTGCTCCAGCATTACCTCTTCTCTCCTCAGGACCATGTATTCCTGATCCCATCTTTGGAAGGACAGCAATGGTGCTCAGGAGCCTTTCCAAGCTCCATCCCCGCACTCCAGGCACAAAGAGATCTACAGCACAGTCTTTTGGCAGCTGCTAATGCTGTCTTCACAGGTAAAACCAGACGCAAGGGAAGCGCAGAGTACACCTCATGCTGGTGCGGCACCTACCTTCTCCCCTGGGGTCACCGAGATCCTCCAGACACAGTGGGAATAGGAGGGGTAGCCATTTGGAAAGCCAGGGGCTGAGAAATTCCCTGTTGAGTCCTGCAAGGTCTCTCCACAAGCTGCGAGAGAGGGGAAAAAAACAACAAGGAGTGACCCTCTGAAAGATACCAGGGTCTATCAAAATGCTTGCACATGGCTGCTGTGTGCTGGTTGGTGGCTGGTACTCTAAGGATGTTCATTCATGGTACTGGCCAAAGGTCATTGACCATCTGAGACCTCGCCAAAGGGGTGATGTGAAATTTATCAGAATTCCCAGGATAGAAGATGACCAGTGCAAGGACATAGGGGAAACAGGTTTTAAAAAGGCACCCTTCTTCCTCCATCTTCCTTCCACATGCCAGCACTTTTGGGTTTCAACCCTACTGAGGAATATCGCATCCACTAATCAAATGTAAAATATTAACCCCAGCCCACCTCGCAACCCCAAGACTGTTAGCAAATCTGTTTTCCCTTCATTACAAGCAGCTCAATGAAGTTCTCCTTAGTTACCATTGTAAAGTGTCTTTTTTTTTTTGAGTTAAAACCTCCTAACAAAAGCAGGGCAAGCCCCACTGCTCTCAGGCTTCGGCTGTCCAGCACCTACCCTGCTGTCACACTGTGCAGGATAAAACGTGAGCACTGCAGCTCGCTCTGCTCTCCACCTTCCCATTTTTGTGGCCTGCTGCAGTTGATGAAATGTAGATCCCACAGCGACTTTTGGGAAGCAAGTAATATGCACACGCATATGCTCCTGTAGGGAACCGCAGTTTCCAACATCTGGGAAAGCCACGACTACTGTAGTTCCTGCTCTCTGAGCCAGGAGGACTGAGCTGGAACAAGGAGTGACCATCTACATCTGCAGAGCAGCTGACCAGCTAGGTTGGAGGATCACAAATATCAAAGCTCTCATTTCCTTCAGAGTGCACACTAGACACATGCAGATACCCATCCCAAGGAGCAGGGACCTTGGCTTGCCTGCTTTCCAGTTGTTTTTTCTAATTTCCTAACCCGCTGATGTTACAAAGCTGCCCTTGACCTGCAACTTGGTTTCCTCAGTGACAGTAAGGCAGCTCCCAAAAATCCCTCGTTAAGCAGCAGTGCTTTGAAAGATCTGACAAGGCCGAACATCTGGCTCCCTTTCTCATGGAAATGCCAGGGGATGTTCCTCTGCCTGATGCTATCACACACTCACTAATTTTTCAGCCATGATCACATTTAGATGGGCGGGTCGGAAGTTGGAGGTGAAAAGAGACTGGTCCCATTCAAAAAGTTTAATATCTTCAAAAAGGGGAGAGGGAGTCACCTAGGCCAGAAATTCTTAATTTCCCTGAAGTAGTTTGACCCACAGCTTGACAGGTCAGACTAGATGAACAATAGGCAGGGACACAAAAAGGGGTTTTGCTCAGCCTAACAGCTCCTAGGGGTACTCTGGAAGGTGGAGGCACTACTAGGAATGAGTTGCACATATTTCAAGGCACAGGTCAGCATGGGATCTGGCAAAGCGATTCCTGTCAAGAAAGCCAAAGGTATTTTAGACTGCTCAAAAAAAGCACCGCTGAGCAAAACAGGCAGGTAACATCTGCCCCAGAGGAACGAGGAAAATAAATGAGAGTTCAAAACCTCTACACTGCTCCTTCATTCTCAAGCAGTTCTGAACCCCGAGAACTCCCTCTACCATTATGCAACTACAAAAGAGCATTGCACAGCAAGTTTTAGTTTCAAAGTATTCTACAGAAACAGCTAATATCCTCCTGCCTCTCCCAACATGTTTGGCAGGAGATGCTGTCTGTATGCTTCAGGTGGGCAGAGAGAGAGGCTTGTAAAAGGTGATGGCCTGCATGAACTGGAGAAGAAATCTGGACTTCTATTTGCAGAACAAATACACTTTCTTCCCTTTCCACCTCTTGCAAAGATGCCTTGACTCGTTACCTGTATCAGAGTCTGTTAGGATAATTCCAGCTCCCAGGATGCTCCTAGGACCCTCAACCAAGAAATACATGCTGCTCCAGCAGATAAACATGTCAAAGAAGCTGAATCCCAGCCATATTTATTCTGAGGACAGCAAGCCATTCTTCAGATGATCCTCTGGCATCACCATTGGTCAATGCATGGTCTGGAGTGCCCACCACCTTAGGATGGCTCTAGGAATGCCAACATCTGACAAGGTGTCTCAATAAAGAGGGGATTCTAATCCATAACTCACCAAGATATATAAATGTTCTTTTTCTCTGCTCAAAAATCCATTTAAATAAATATGAAATGATAAAGAGAGCTCTAAATCACTGGGAACACATACTACATTACCGTAATGACACAGGACAGAAGATTACTGCCCTCAGCTGAACTACAGTGAAGGTTTCCAACAGCCCAGACTTAATTCTCCTAAGTGTAATTACACAGTACCTGGCAAGACTGTGTAATTATGCAACAGCTACTAACGTATCTACCACTAAACACTACTCTGCTAAAACATCATGAAAGGAGACCTCGCTAACTATCCAAACCTTGCAGAGGAAACTCTCCAGACACGCTGGGAGAGGCTGGCCTTTCAGCGCAGAGGAGAGCGATTGCCCGCATGTGCAGGGAGAAGCAGGATAATAATGAGCAATGCATACGTGTGCGTAGAGCACAATCTCTTGCAGAGCACACCGATAAGCAACACAAATGTACCCCACTTAGCAGCAAAGAAGCCAACCGGTCCAATAAAACTAGCGTTTGGTACTTCTGGGATCCAAGAAACTGAGCTGAGGTGGTTTTCACACACGGTGAAGAGGCTGTTGCACATGTAAGCTGCTAGAAAGGAACAGAGGCGAAAAGCAAAGTAGGAAAGGTGAATGCTTCAGAATTCATTTCTGGATGAAGTAGTTGAGTGACAGGCACTGCTCACCAGCTGGTTACTGGTACACTACATCTTTTTGAAGCTGAACAGAGAATTGGATGGGATGACATAATGCAGGACCATTCTCAATTTATAGTTTAACCATTCCTGCACAGTTAGTGCAGCCACACAGGCCTGTTTCCTTTAGCACAGCACAAGATTGCAGGACGTACTGTTTTAAAGTCTTTTGTAGTTACTATACTCATCAAATCCTCAACCATGCAGCCATATCAAATCTAGCATTTACTACTATGCAGCAGAATGCATCTTGCCTTCCAGAAATTCCTTCAGCAAATTTCATCCGGTTTCACCTGGCTTGGCACTAACTTTAACCCAGGAGGTATAAGCTTTGGGGAATTAAGAGCAATTTAAAACAGCAGGGTTTTAGAATGGAAAAGCTAAGACAGCCCTAACTGTAGCAGTCACAAGAGATCCAGCCTAATGAGTTGGAGAACCCTGTTTCTTACAACAGACGCAGCAGTCGTTCTGGCTCGTACCAGTGCACGCTCGGAACTCATCCTCCACCATGCTAGCTCTTTTTTGGGGGGGATTTTCTCAGGTCTTCTCAGATGGAGACTCTTTCTAAAAGGGAAGCCAATTTTCATTCTACTTCTGGACTATGTTGTTGCGTTTTACCTAAAAATCCTCAGCTTGACTCCTGAACAAAGTTCTCCTCAACCTAAAGTCTCATTCAGACCCTGTTTGAACATACAACTGAAGTCCTTCGGTTTTGAACTCCCGTGCTTTGCATTTTGCAGAGGAAGAGAACTTTTCAAGCTACAGTTTCAAATGGCAGCTGATGATGTTAATGTCATTAAATATACCGCACCCCTTCTCTTCAAATGCAACTGGGTATAGATTTTGATGCAAAGAAAAAAAGAAAACCAAATGAAAACAATAGATATTTGAAGAAGATTTGTTTAGTAGGCTTAAAGCTCTAATCGTTCTGCTGCCAAATATTTTCTGAACTGCAATAACCTCTGCTAAAGCTTTGTGGAAAAAAACCTAAAAAGTAGAAAAGTTCTACTTTGCAAGTGGAAAACTTGAGACTCAGAAGGGTCCCCATTTTAAGAAAGTTGCTTTGTAGCTTTTAGTTTGACTTTAACGTCAGGCCAGAGTGGCTTTTTTGCTTGCCTCGAGAAATCTGAATCTGTAGTCGATGCTTCCAGCTACAGGAATGAAAAACCTGCTTGGATTAAGTCTGACTCAATCAAAAAACATGGTGCAAGACGTCCCTAATTTTTTTTTTTTTTGAGTATTCAAACAAACCAATCCCTAAACTAATCTGTGAGATAATTTTCCAAGATCTACATCTTGTTCAACCAAAAGTGAATTAGAGAAAATTATGAGTGGTAAAAAGAAAATAAAAAAGTTAGTTAGAACTAGCACACCTAAGAAAGTTATATCACTCACTACAAAGCTAAGCAGTGATCCCCAGACATCACGGACAATCTGAATCTAGTCGATGCTTCCAGCTACAGGAATGAAAAACCTGCTTGGATTAAGTCTGACTCAATCAAAAAACATGGTGCAAGACGTCCCTAATTTTTTTTTTTTTTGAGTATTCAAACAAACCAATCCCTAAACTAATCTGTGAGATAATTTTCCAAGATCTACATCTTGTTCAACCAAAAGTGAATTAGAGAAAATTATGAGTGGTAAAAAGAAAATAAAAAAGTTAGTTAGAACTAGCACACCTAAGAAAGTTATATCACTCACTACAAAGCTAAGCAGTGATCCCCAGACATCACGGACCCTGAAGTACTGCTGATCCTCAGAATTTACTCTAGACCCTTATGAACTCACACTCCCTGACCTGTAGCTGGATACAGAGAAGCAGCGGATTTGCACGCCAACTATCATCCATTTTCCATGGCCTCATGAATGGTTCACAGAGCAGTGCTAGCCAGCCACTCACTTAAGATGTGATTCTCTATACTGGCAAAACTTATCTCCCCTCCTCACCGTTTCCCCTCTCTCTGTGATATGCTTATTCCAAGAAGGTTAGTCATTTATGATCATATTAGGTTTATGATCAGTCAAAGCCACTTTCAACGGGATCAACATGCTGGCCAGACCAACCCATCTAGATAAACTCCTGGGCCATGCCTGCAACAGTCCTTTTTTTCATTTTACGAATGTTACGGAGTCATTCTGCAGAATTAGCGCAACTCTCTCAATCTCCAGTATCTTCTCATTAATGTTTCACTACCAGCAGAAATTCAACAGAGCTTGTTAAATTTTCTCCCTCCAGCATCACACTTTCTGTGCTATCTCCCTTCTCAGTCACTGCAGCCCATGCTACAGGCACCAGACTGGGTGCCACCATTGCTTCAAGCCTCTCTTTACATCCTCACATTCAACCTGTCCTTAAGTCTGGCAGATTTCTTCTCTGGAACCTGGTTTTCTCTATTAACCTATTCAGCTAAAAGTGTTGCATAAACTTTCACTGTCTAATATCTCCACTTTAAAAGGATCCTTTTGTTCTGATGAGTAATTTTAGTCTGCCAATCATATCTGTGACCCTAATGCTCTTTTTTGCCGATCTTTTCAGACCCCAGATAATGCAGGACTCAGACTATCGGTCTTTAGTACATCACACATATGTAGATGGGTTCTCTATCAAAGCTCTTCCCAGTCTATCATCAACCCTTTTGCAGTAGAAAGAGGGGTACAGCTGTCCCCTGAACAGCCCAAAGCTCCAGCTTCCAGCACCTGGTTGTTTCACAAATCGGCATCTTTGGGCTTTCTTCCATGTTATTTCCCAAGCCTCAGTGCAACACACCATAATCACAGAGATACACTTAGGGTTTTCTTAAGACTCATCCCTGGGACGACACCTATATAAATAACTCACCAGAAGTTTGATGGTTGGTGTGCAGAGACCCCAGTCTACCAGATAGCCCTCTGTCACTTTGCTAACTGCTAGTCCCCACTCTGTCCATGGTCTTGTACATCAATTTCATTTCCTATGAACAGAGCCTACACCTTGAATTCTAGACAGTATATTTACATGAAACCAACAGCAAAATACAAGCCTCGTCCTAGCCCCTCTGCCCAGCCTACTCTGCAGCTCCTCTTACTAAGTTTCAGTAGAGAACACTGGACAAACCTGAAGCCCTAAAGCAGACACGAATACTGGCAAAGTACTAATAGGAGACACATGTTAGGCAAGTTCAATTCTCCCACAGCTCCAGCTTGAAGTATTTGATGGTCTACATTTCCTGAGTCTCTTTCATCAAAGGGATCGTTAAGGTGCTCTTGAACTCCAATACCTTCCAAATAAACCACGTGTCTACAATAAAGTTGGAGCCATCTCCACAAGCCATATTTACCTGGGCATTTGTACAACTTCCTCGCCTGAGCGATGTCTCCCTGACTCAGGCGAATACGCTGACCAATAGTTGGCCGGACCCCGTTATCATCACGACGGGGAAGGATGGTGTCGAGGAAAACCCCTCTAAAGGGAAGAACAGAGAGACAAAGTGCAGTGAAGGAGGGAAAGTGACACGATGCACAGAAAGTCATCCTGGCAGGCCTCCCACACCATCCCCTTGACCATATATCCCATGCTAACAAGCAAGAGTAATGCATATTGTGATAACCGCATGTCTTGAGGTGGCCTTCTCGCTATAAGGAGAGAGCTTCCAAATGTACAGGCAAGTCTGCCAAGCCAGTAAATTCCTCTTTTTATATATCAAGATTGCCGCTGCCTCTGTTTGAGTATAGACACATTCCTTGCCATAAATCAGAAAAGGCAATGAAATATTCTTGCAGAACGTTCATGGCACATCTGGCTCGGCAGGAGCACGGACTGGACACTTAAGCCAAAGAAGCAGAGGGAAGGGGAGTTTGTTCGGTAGCAGATGGGGTTGGGCTGGCAGTGACTGCGGTTGCCACAGACAAGAGAAAAAGATCAAGTGCTCTACCCTTTGTTCTGCATGAGTTTCCAAGCTAATAACTCCATTTTTCTCTGCCTCTTTTTCCTCGTTACTATTTCTTCCATGTGGTACTTCATGCTCAGGAGAGCTCTCTGCTGCACTTCTGATCTCAGTCCAGAAAAGGATTTAAGCTCACTTCCATCAAAATGCAAAGTCCATGCATCCAAGCAAGAGCTTGCACGCAAGAGAGACCCCAAGGCAGCATTAGGACTGCGGGGCTAAAGTGGGAGGGAGGAATCAGAAACCTGAACTCCAGGTTGGCAAAGTCCAAGCTCTCGTGGCCAGGCTGTCCAGTCCACAGAAACCATTTCACTGCACCCCTGAATGTCTAGCAGGCTTGGTGGTGCCAATGCTAACAGTGAGCTTGAAGCTTTGGCGTCAGCTCTGGGAGGCAGACTTCTCTTTCTGAAGGACAGGATACAACTGCCCGTAGAGTCCGATGGGAAATCAGGGCAGAAGCGATAATTTTAGTGCTGCCTAGTCCTGATACAAGAGTCTTCAAGTGCGGGTTAAGCTCTAAGTACACAAGCAATTCTGTTCGTTGGGCTGCTGAGCTGTGTAAGAGCCTTAGGAAGGAGTTTGAGAGGGGTTTTTTGTATTGGTTTAATTTTAAATAAATACCGCAAGTAGAGTATTTGGAACACAGTTGTCCAGAGCTGCAGCCGATATTCTTGAACAGAAAATATCATTCTATTAAACATATTTTGTGGGGAAAGTTCTTCTGTAAATATTCAAGCTAAAGGAAGAAATAGAGGGGAAGGAATTTAATCTGTTTTAAAAACTAGAATCAACTCTTGCATGGGGGATGTTGGGATTTTTTTCAGTGGTAGGAAAATTCCTGATCAGCACTAAAATCAGTGCTTACAAGCTCTGAGGTGAGCCTATCAAATTTTGATTGACAGATTCAGGCTGGCATTCTACATGCCAGCTGCGTGCCTCGGGCTGAATTTATTTAAGTTTATGTACTGAAAATAAATCTCTCTGATTCCAGAAACACCACGAACAGAGAAACAGGTCGGTTTGCTCACAGTAGGTTTTCAAGCCTCCTCGGGAGTTCACAGAAGAACTCGGCATTTGGCAGGGACATACTTCTGTGGCCAGTGAAATGCCTTCTGCAGATCTCCAGGCTCAACCAGGGAAGAATGCCAAAGTTTAATAGAGAAACCACCACTTGCACATGCAAACTTTTGATTCTTTTTCCCATTCCAGCCCTCACGACTGTGTACTCGCAGCCTCCAGCCTCCAGCACACAGCACACACCTCGGGCATTGCTCACACAACACAAACGACCCACAGCTTCAAATTACTTTGTGATCCCTTACTACCTGCCAAACACATTTTCTTCCAGGAGGCTGTACCCTAGGTCGAGCCAGTAAGATTTCTGGTTTTGCTTTTTCCACCAACCGAATTTTGTGCTTCCTTCACATGCATTGCTGAACATGACTCCAAATTAGGAGGCAGTAAGTACAGTTCCTCTCATTTTACAATCAAAGGAACTGAGAACAGAGGAGAGCCTTTTTGGCCTAAACCGCAGAGATCCCAGCAACCTCATGCTGTCCACCCAAACCCTATCTGCTTAACAACACTTACGATGTTAAGTTGCATGTTTGGTGAGCATCTCTAAGAGCACCGATACTTTGGCTCACAAATTAATAAACACCAAGCAGACATCACTAAACAGAGCAGCTCAGGCACTCTAGCACCAGAACTGTTCTTGAATAAGATACCGAACCTCTCCTCCCAGAGGTAGGAAAAGAACCCAGGAATCCTGGATGCCCCATCCTCCTGCTGTCCAGGCACGGGCAGAGCATGCATTAGCTGCCCAATGCAGTGGTAAGTCAAGCACAACAACCCACCATTGCTACTAGCTAAGAATGACAGAGTTTAAGCAGAGATGCTCTCAAGAGTCATTAGCACCCGCATAGTACCCTGAATGTGTAAAGTGTTACGTAAACATTATGAAATTATCAACTGATCTTGAGAAATGCTGAATATTCACCATCCCATCTGAGGGTAATAGACACAGGTGCTTTAAACACCACTCAAGGAAGCAGGTGTTCAAGGCAGGTTAAGCACTCAGCAGCAGGTAGCTACATTTTGTCCCAACTCTGTATTTATATCCCCATCTGCAGAGGAGAGACAACATAATCCTACTTCATGGAAATTATCAACTGATCTTGAGGAATGCTGAATATTCACCATCCCATCTGAGGGTAATAGACACAGGTGCTTTAAACACCACTCAAGGAAGCAGGTGTTCAAGGCAGGTTAAGCACTCAGCAGCAGGTAGCTACATTTTGTCCCAACTCTGTATTTATATCCCCATCTGCAGAGGAGAGACAACATAATCCTACTTCATGCAGTAAAACCTGTGGAGGATGTAAGTGCCACGTGTACACATCTTGTGTGGGATTAGGATGGTGTGTTGCCAATACATCAAGAAGATGCCCCTTGACATGCAGGCAGTGCTACCTGCATCCTGATTCAAACGGGAGCTTTGCAGAGGTCATGTTTTGTAACTGCAGGCTGTGCTGCCATGTCTACTAGCAAGAGGCTTAGTGAATTAAGGTAACCCACTATTTGCTTAGGGCTCTGTGGAGGTTTAAACTTTCTTATTGCTAAGCTGCCATTTATGGGCCTTGACAGCAGCAAAATAAATTGTTTAATGAGACAGCCATATTCAATTTAATTTACTGCCATGTCTGTAAGGAATGCACCAGGAAATAAAAGCCTGCAGCCATACTCTGCAAAACAGGCAACTTTCTGACATAGACAAGAACAGAAGTTCCCGTGGTAAAAACTTGTTACTGCTGTCATTACAGCCTCTTGTGCCATACGCCTATTCCTATTAGCCACAGACGCAAATGAGAAACGTTTCGCTGTGAACTGAAAACAAGCAGTGACTTCTGCAGCAATTTTCAAAAGCACCACTGGAAACAATTTCCACTGCTAGGACTCCTTGTGTCTCAGAAAAACCGTCCCTTTCTGTTCTAGGTACAAAGTTTAGAATAGAAAGGGCCTAGGATTTGCAGCAGCATTTGACCATGGCAAACACCATATGATTTGCTACCATCAATATTCACAGGAGTCATAAACAACAAGGTTGTGCTAAGTGCCACATAAGAGCTGCTTCAAGACAATGAGCCACAGACTCGGTTCCATGGCCTTCGCCTCCTCCTCACTCACACGCCCCATCTCCACTGGTGGGGTGCTCAGACCATCTTTTTCCTATGTGGACTTTCTGGTGTGTGCTAATGTATTAACACACCCACTACCTTAGCAGCATCATGCAGGGGCTATCTCCCATTCCTAGCCACTGATCTTAACGAAACTTGCTGAAACTTAATATCTTCACAGGCTCTATGCTTTTATCAGTTTTGGTTGCAATTGGCCAGCACCCTCAAACCTCAGTAAGGTGGGAAGGAGACATGCGTACACTCACAAATCTCTACTGATTGATTGGTCAAAGTAAGCATCATTCCCTTAGGGGAGCAGATGTCAAGACAGGTCTTGGTAAAGTAAAAGCCTGTTCCCAGCACTGCCTATTTACGGTGAGAGCACAATCAGCCCACAGAGGCACTTAGTGCTCAGTTCAATTACTGCACAAAGACTGTTACTGGGGTGAGGGTGGGTCACAGAGACAAAGGGCTTAAAGAAAACAGACTTAAAAATCCTATTAAGCACCAATTTAAATGTAGAAGGACTCTTGCCGTTTTTATCCCTTTTTGGCCCAGCAGTGTTCTGAAGGACCCTGGTTTTCAAGAGACACAGACTCAAAGGCATCCACAATATAAATGGCGGTAATAACTTAATCCTGCTTTTGTGCAAGACAATTCTAACCATTTAGGGTCTAGGAAATGCTGGAAGGGTCTAGCAGATGCCTCAAGAGAAGAAAAATTGTTTGCTTTGGGTATCTGATCCAAAGAAATCTCTGAAGGCTGCAAAGCACCCTTGCTCAGCCACCATCTCCCCCTGCCAGAACAAGCAGCTTTTCAGCAAGTTCGGTAATTTTCCCCTGCTCGACGTGAAGTTTCAGAAACAAAAGCACAAAACAATAGGCTTGGCAATTCCATACGACTGGGGAGTAAGAAAATTAAAAAAGCCCCAAAGTCACATTTAGTTTCTGCAACAAAAAGTTCTGAAGAGTGTGAATATTTGCGATCTGCCTCCCATCCCCTTTATTCATGGTATGTAGTGAAGGAAAGCTCTTGGGAAGGAGCAGTAGTGGGATTTATGGAAAAAACTTCAAATAAGGCAGCAAATGGAGCTGGTCATCCAGTAGCTCTCGTTCCAAATCCAGGACATAAATAACTATGCTTATTTCACCTCTCTATCCAGTAGAGCTGTCTGATCACAAAATGGGCTCCATCTGGAGGGATGAGATGGGACTGAAGGGCAAACAGCCTACACAGAAATTGGCCAGTTAGTTGGGACAAAAACAGGACTGAAAACTTCTCCATGAAGAACCCAGTCACATAGTATCACAGAGCTGCAGAGGCCATAATCTAAAGCACATGCATAAATAGCTAAAAAAATACCCAAGTGATTAAAGATCATGATCTAGAGCTTAAATTCTCCCTTGGCAAAGTTCTCAGAAGGCAATATTGTGACTCCAAAGCATGAGCTGGACGAACAAGAGATTCAAAGGTGTTTTTAGCATTACCCCCTTGAAGGTGGGCAGATGCATACACACATACATACATGCTGTCTGGGAAGGTTGCAAAGCATGCTACCATGGCTTTGGTAGGTCTCTGAGATTATCAGCACTGGGTGAATATAGTGGGGAGGGGAAAACAGGAGTCCACCATACTTCTCTTCACCCACCTTGCTTTTTCAAATATTTTCCAAGCTTTACAATGCAGCAGAGAACACTGCAACTGCCACATATCTCTGCAATAGATCACAGGTCTCCTTCTAGGCTCCATGTATCCCACAGAGCTAATCATGACTACTGAAAATAGTCCTAAGGACATGTAACCTTGGATTATCACCTGGAGAATGTGTTCCTAGCATAGTGCATGATGCTGTCGAAGTCATAGGTCTCTCCCAGCGAGTTCACTTCCCCAGCTTCCATCTTTAAAAAGTTGTACTCCTGACCTGTGATGCCAAACACAAAGGGAAAAAAACAAATCCCTTAAAAAGCAAAAAAAAAAAAAAAAAAAAAACCCTTCCACCTCTGGGCACCTAGAATGAAAGGGATATACTCCTACATTCCAACAATTCCAGCTGGACATCCAAAATCTCTATTCACCCAACTATTTTGACCCTTATTCTAGGCAAGGACTAGCAATATTTCTTCTTCTCCATCCCAGCTCACAGACCACTAGGGTTTTACACAAGTCCAGCAAGAAAGGTTTCCACCCACCCAAAGCCAGGTGGAATAACCTGAAGTGCTATTTTACCTTGCTGTATGTTCTCTCTGATGATCGTGACATGCTGGTCCCTGTCAGGCCGTGTGTGCTCATGCCAGAAACCCACCACATGACCCAGCTCATGAGCCACAATACCAAACTTGTCACAGTTCTTCCCAATGGATATAGCCTGAGGGCCTCCTCCTCGGCGACCCACATATGAGCAGCATCTGGAAAAGAAAACCCACAAACCCATGCAGCACAGCAATGAACTGGGGAAGTCTGAGACACAGCAACAGGAGATGGCATCTGGCAGGGTCCAGGACAGGCCAGCAGTTGCATACACTACATATATGTATGTGTATGTATAAAGAAAACACGTAAGCCCATATCTATAAAAATGCATATATACACTTAAGTGTTATCCCAGGAAAAAGAACCCAGAAAGGCTTAGCACCCTCTTCTGAGCAAATACTAAGTTCCCGCGGCAAACCTTACAGGGAGTAAGGATGGATCCCTGCGACAGATTTCCCAATGTAGCCATTGGTTTATTCTGACCAGAGCTAGACTTACAAAGCCATCTATCAATGAAAGGGATGTTTGCAACACAGATAGTTGCAGGCAATGTGTGTATCACTTACCCGCATGTTCTGTATGTGAACACAATGAAACTCTCTTCATCAGTTCTCTCCACAAACGTCACACAAGTGTGCTTCTCCCAGTGCCTCATCGCTTGCTTAAAGATAGCTCTTTGGGTTCCTGAAAAAGAAATCCAAGAAGAGCTAACAGTGAAGGCCTGGCTTTCAGAGAAATCTCTAATGGACTTCATCTGGATAGGGGAACAGTCAATCTTTCCAACAGTCAATCTTATACCTGTAGACACCTCTAGGAATCTTGGACCCACTGTCTACTATAGCACTGACTTACTGTATCATACTTTTCTCTCCTTCTGTTTGATGAACTAATTGCTCTAATTAAACATGTAGCAAACTTGGTTAAGCACATCAACATTTCTGCACATGAGAAATGTCACCTCACTAGGTAGAGGTCATTCCGGCAGAGCTGCTGGGTGTTCCGATCCGTGCACCAGCTACTCAGTGGCGTGCCAAATTTGCTCTCATGCTGCAACGTAACATGACCACACACAGCTTTCAAGACCCAGGAATCTCAGGAGTGCTACAGATGCTCTCAAAAACTAAGGCAAAACTGTTACCGGGTATTTAAAATTAGAAGCAAAAACTATATAGGAGCTAGAGGCAGTCTCAGGGCAGCGTAAGAAAGTATAGAGATACACTGCCGCTCTGTGCTTGAAGCTCAGGACTTGCACAGAGACACCTGCAAAGTAGGGTATTATGCCTGTTGCACGCTAGCAACAAGACAGGCCACAGGACCTTCCCTCCCCAGGGAGCAGGATATCTCCAGTGGCCACTCAGCAGCATCCAAAACAGTCACACAGACAGCTGGGAAGTGATGCCCCAGAGCAGCACATAGCCAGGAGGCCTCCCTACACTGCCTTTCCAGCATAGCCTCTGCACACAGAGCTGCAGAGCAAGTTGCCACTCTCAAGAGGGACTAGAGAGCGGGAAAAGGCCAGAAGTACCTCAGAAAGGCACAAGGAATACAGACAGGAACTCCAGGGTGGGATTAAGCTGAGGGGAAACACCAAGCTGAACGCAAGAGAGAACCGTGCTATGGTGAGAGCTGCTTCTTACACAGTCACACAGATAGAAGGATGGCGTTACCTACTCTGGACTGGTTAGGGCAGTGAGACACACATAACACGGAGAAGACTTTCTCATCAGACCCTGAGGGATGGGGATGGCTGTTCTCTGACAAATGTAGGGGGACAGTTGTGGCTAGCAGGCTACTCAATGTCCTGCCAGGTTGCCTGAGCCCTTCCTTTTGTAGGAGGTGAACAGACCCTTCTACTGGGGCTTCACAGACTCCTGGCACCAGTGTGGGTGCCAGTATGAGACAGGGTCTGGGTGAAGATGTTAAAGAGGTCTCGAGGATCACCCCAAACTGGCAGGAGGGGCAGGACTGGGGAGGCAAACCCACACTGTACAAGAGTGGTTCCCAAACTGCTCTTTGCTGCTGGGACAAAGCACATCACAGGAGCTCAAGGGAATAAGTTCTGCTGGATCTAAGTGGGAGATGGTGGAGGCAGCCTGGGGGAGACAGGAAAGAGCTGGCTCCAGTGAGGCACAGAGCATTTGTCATCCGTGAGTCAAGGAAACCAATCCCATGGCGAACCACTGAGCTACAGAGAGGTGGCATCAGAGCAAGTTGTCTGTCTGCTTCGCACGAGAGACTTGCAAGAGATCTGCTGCACCCCAAGAGACATCTTAGTTTCAACAGCCCCAGGGATGCTATAAAGATCCTAAAAAGGATACTCTGGAGAGCTCCTCACCCACCATGGACCCGGCTCACCGTTTCTCTCCCTCACACAGCCAGAGGAGACCCTGAAGTTTGGTGCCCAGAAAACAGCAGGTCAGGAAGCAGAGTGCACAGGGAAAGTTCTCTGAATGAGGGTTCAGAAAGCAACCCACTGTACTTCTGCTCCTGCTCTTCCAACAGCAGAGAGGATCCCTTTCTAGAAACACAGGGTATGACTGCAGCTCACAAGTGCTGACCCCTGAAGCAATCAAGAAAAGTGACCAAGTCACCCAATTATTTCTTGGACTCCAAGAGAAGAACCACCTCACCGCACACGTCAGTCTCGGGCTTCCACAGTGCACAATTCCTTGTGCAACCACATGCCTACCCTGCCTCAGTAGAGAGGCTCCCAAGGACCTGAGTCATTTGTGGGAAAACTCTGCTCCTGAGAACTCCCACACATTTTGAGACACTCACCCCTGAGCAAACAGGGAGCAATGTTTTCACTACTGACCAGTGAAATTTCCTCCGATCACATAGGGGATGACCCCCCCTGGCCAGATCCTCTCAGCCCTGGATGTTGTTGCCCTGCGCGCTCTGGGAGAGGAGTGCGTATCCATCCCAGACTCATCTTTATATTCCTTCTTCTTCGGTCTCCTCGCAACCGTTGTGTTCTGCCTGCCGTCTGCAAGACAGAGTGGCAACAGTGTTTAAATCCTCTTTAGTTCCACGTGGAGCCCTCAGGTAATACCCTGGAGCTTCAGAAAAAGAAAAACAGAAAAAGCAAGATGTTAATCCAAACCAGAAGCCATAGCCAGATTTGCCAGTGATTTGTTTGGGACTTAGACACAATTAATCTGTAGCAACCTGGCCCTTCTTGCCTTGGAGCCTCCTTATGCACTATGCCAAACCTACTCTCCCAGAAAAGTATAAAGGGACACCCCCCGTCTCTAGCTACCCACTTTCTCCAACAGCAACTTCATAGATGGGGACACAGTACTTAAACAAGGGGAATGGGAGGAGGGAGGTCAAACAAGCCCAGATGTCACTGTATATTCTCAACCTGCCCTACTCATCCAGATCTGCAGAGAAAGGTTTGTTCTGGCAGGGCTAGCTTTACAACGGCAGCAACTACTCATTCGAGTTGGCCTTGGAAGAAGAGGACAGGCTCCTTTTAGGCTGAAACCTATACTCAAGGCTGAAAAGTATTATGCAGAAGTGTTTGTTTTCACATGCTAGGTCTTGGGTGGTTTGGAAACATATACAGATCGGACAGTCTCTGCCGGAGGAGGGATGCTCAGGGTGGAAAAGCTGAGGCATTCTATACTTAGCACAAATCTCCATCCATGTTGAATCTCTTTATTTTAATGAAAAGGAGCAAAAATACAAAAGGGAAAACAGAACACGTGTCTCATTTTTGCTAAAAAGGCAGAGGAGCCCTGGCTGTGTGGTGCTCAGTGCTGGCCATAAAACCTGCCTTGAGGATTCATGCAGGCTTCTAGGCAGGACCTGTACCTTGCACTGCATCTGTGCTGCTGCAGCTCTGTTCAGATACTGGTTACACCTACACAAGTTGCACTTTTAACGTAGTGTGAGTCTGATCCAGCAGAAAATACCCTCCGTTCAGAGCTTCCTGGCTGTTCACCCGCTATTCGCTGTGCCATGGGTGACCCCAAACCTCAAAGCAGCCTTAGTCCAGCTGGGCTTTCCTAGCATGTGTAAGGACTGTGCAGACACCCTTTATTAGACAAAGCTGCCTGTATCACACAGCCAACGCATCAGCTGGAGTTGGGCAAAGGAATAATAGAATGCAGGGGTTGCCACACCTGCAGAGAGTGCTGGCCTAAAGGCAACTCCCTCCTCACCTCAAGAGGCAGCACTGCTGGCGGTGGCTCCTCAGTGCTGGCGGGCCTCTCTGAAGCTCCAAGAGGAGGGATCTAAGCTCCAGTTGTGGTCTTGTGATTCGTATGGAAATCAGCAAGACCAGCTACAGCTTTGCTTCCCAAGTCACAGACATGGGCTGCTGGGTTATGAAAAAGCACAAGCCCCACCGAGACCTTCCTCCAGTGACTAGAGGGGCTGCTGAGAGCCTCTTCTCCCATTCATCCCTCCAGCAGCAGCACGGGTAAGCAAACCACTACTGTCAAGGCTGAGGGGATCAAAACAATGGGAAGGAAATTAAGGCAGTGCAGGGGGATGGAAAGAATGAACTTCAAACCCTCCCTCCTGCTTCACCAGGTCCAGCCCTTCCCACTGGAGGCCTTGCTCTGAGCTGCAGGAGAAAGACAGGAATTTGCCTTTTGTTCCTCTTCCTCCTGAGCACCTCCCCGGCATGTCGGCTGCAGCCGGCATTTCAGAAGCTGCCCCATCCCCAAACCAGCTGCTGGACCCTGGAAGGCAGATGCTCTGAGGTCGGGGGTTCCCACAATGAAATAAGAACTCCCCTTCTTTGCATACACCTATTCCACAGAGGTACTGCTGGGACATTACAAGGGCCACAGCTGGAAGAAGGGAAAGGGTCTCAAGATACAAGTAATCTTCTGGATACCCGTCTCCCAGTCACAAACTGCTCCTGGGGCTGCCCAAAATCTCTGTGAATTTGCACACCGACAGCTTCTGCCAGCAAAGCCAAGTGAGGAGTCATCTGCCCCATGTTCTCCTGTGCCCGATGCAGCAGGAGCTCTGCACAGAGGACCCTGGGTCCATGCTTCTGTGCCACCAACGCTTCCATTCCTCACCAGCAACACACCTTCTTGGGCAAATTCTCTGCACCAGTCCTGCAACAGCTCTTGACTGCTCCTAAACCTTGCTAAAATTTTCTGCCTTTAACAACTTAAATTTGCAGTGGGTCCTTGGAGAGGCCTGACACACCCTCCTAGCAGGGACTTGGAGAAAGCAGGCAGCAGATGCCGTATCACCAGGGGACAGAAGAAATCTGGACAGCAAGCTTGAAGAAGCACTGCTTACAGCCACTGCCAAGTTGCATGTATGGAAGGGTTTCTTCAGTGAAAGATAAAGCCATGCAGCCTTTCTAATGCTTAGTCTACCTGGACATAGCCTCTCTTACTGACTAGTACTATTGCTAAGCCTGGGACAACCAAGATCCTTTCTATAATCCCCCCCTCCCTCCATGATGAACAACACTCGGAGGTTTCCGTACACCAGCCATGGGTGGGAGACTCCTGACACTGCCCACAGCCCAGGCAGCACTCTGCATCTGCAACGTGCTATGAAGCAGCCCCTGCTGCTCTCTGAAACTCACTCAGGGGCCTCCCAGCCTCATCTGGCAAGCAGAGACAGCCCAGCTTTATGCCAACAGCAGCACCAGCCCATCTCTACGTGGAAACAGGCAGACAGAAACACCAACATAGCTTTGTAAGCAGAAGCACCTTCCTCAAGTGCTCTTGCCCACTGCTCCGCTGCCTCAGGCCTGCCAGCAGCTCAGGAGACATGAGCAACTCCAACGAGGGAATACAGCACTAGGCTATGAACACAGCAGCCATGAGTGCGGACATCCCCCCATGGATTGACCTGCTGCGTGGTCTTCCCCCTTTACAAGGGGGAAACAGTAGCCCCTCCTGCACACAGTTGGTTGCAATCATCTTGTATAGAGCAGGGCAACCATGTGGAAATGCCCGAAGATCAGAGGTCTGGACTGATCTTGTAAGCGATACCTTACCTACGTGAGTGGAAGAAGCCAACTGTAAAACTTGGCCTGGGTGATAGCCCTGCTTCAGGGAAACAGAAGCTTAAACTGGTTTAGCTGAAACATCCCTACAGCAAGGAGCAGCCAGCTAGCATTACATTCTCTCCCTTGGAGTAAAATGGTTTTGCTGTCCTGGTGACAGTGATGGTTACCTGTATGTACTAGGTCTGGCTGGGATGGAGTTAACTTTCCTCGTAGCAGCCCGTAACGTACTATGTTTTGGATTTGTGGCTAAAACAGCGTTGATAACACACCAATGTTCAGGCTATTGCTGAACAGTGCTTGCACGGTGTCAAGGCTTTCTTTTTCTCACTCTGCTGAGCCCTCTCCACTCTCTAAGTGAGTAGATGTGGGATAGGCAAGAAGCTGGGAGACGATGCAGCTGGGACAGCTGACCCAAATTGGCCAAATGGATATCCCATACCATATGTCATCATGCTCAGCAATTAAGAACTGTGGGGTTTTGTCTTGCAAGACAGCCACTGCTCAGAAACTGGCTGGCCATCAGTCCGCTTGTGGATAGGAGTGAGCAATTGCCTTTATACCACTTGGGTTTGTTTTTTTTTTTCTCTTTCCTTCACTTATTAAACTGTCTTTATCTCAATCAATGAGTTTTCTCACTTTTGTTCTTCCTGCGCTCTCACCTATCCTGCTGGAGGAGGGGGATAGTGACCAAGCAGTTGTGTGGGTGCTTGGCTGCTGGCCGTGGTCAACCCACCACGCTATACAAGGCAGACCCACCCTTGCAGAGAGTCCACCAACAGCAACAAATGCCTGGGCAAGGCTGGTCTCCTAGGCACGGAGGCACACACACGTACACAGGACAAAACGTGGTTTTACAGGGGATAAAAAAGTAAATAAAAGATACCCAAAGGTCTGGGTGGGGTACCACATTACCCTTTATAACTGCTTTGTTACTACGATTGGTTGAAGTGGCGTTCTCACTTGACACAAGAGACTGTTCTCCCAGGCCTCCTGCAAAGGAAAAAGAGCAGAGACACATCTCCTGGTGAGTAGGCTGGCAGAGCTCTGACATGGGAAGGACAGCAGCTGTCAGTGATGCCAGTTTGGGGTTTGCAGCCACAGAAACTGGCTGCTTTCCCTGTACAGGGAACAAGGACTAAGAGCCTGATAAAGCTGGGCTCTTCTCCTGGATTTGTTCCTAGCTTACAGTGACACCTTGCAACTCATTACCATCCTGTGCCTTAGTTTCTCCATGTACTGAATAGGCAGAAAGTCTCTTCTAGGGAAGCTAGTTCCATGGAGATTTACTGAGAATAGGAGCCATACTATTGCTACCATCCTCCTTGTAAGTATTGCTATTAAATCTCAAATTGAAAAAAGGTACACTGTCAAGGCAAAGAATGATCTACATTCAGACCAATAAACTCTATCAACTCTTATACATCTGGCCTGAATTCAGCTTCACCTGAAAATAAAAGTCCTTCTCTGTGATGCTAACACCCACTGGCTACCAAAGCAGGAAGAACTGTGTGATGTTAGCTCCTGGATATTTCTTGTGCCTCATCCAGTGCCAGCTACCCCTCCCTTTTGGAACAGGGCTGCCAGGCACACGGAGGTCCCCAGTTTGGCCACAGAGGTGGCTCCCTCCAGCTCAGGCACCAAAACAAAACTGGTTGGTCCCACTCTGAGTGCCTCCCTGCCTGGCTTTCCTATTTCCCCCATGGAAAACTGACTCATGATGTTCCCATGATGAGCAAGACACCGACATGTTGGGGGAGAGATTTGACTGCTTGATGTCACAGCTACTGGGCACAGAAACCACAGCAGTTCCATGGCATCTTCATACCAGTGTTGTGCCTAACACTCTCCTTTCCTCCAGACGGCACTGCTGTGCTGGTGGGTGCTGCTCTCCCCACCAGCGTGCTATAGCAGAGCATTGCTGGCAGCAGGGTGCAGGGGCTGCAGAAGCAACCCCACCAGGTTAGGCTGTCCAGCATGCCAAGAGGGCTGAGGGGGCTCAGTGCATCCAGAATCCTCTACCATAAGATAAAGAGTCAGGGAGAGATCCTAGCTCCCCAGAAAAGTCACATTGCTAGGGAATGGAGATAGAGGCCCCTGTCTATAGCCCCTACTAGTCTTTTGACCATTAAGGTACCATGATATTTAGCAATAGCCTAGTACTTGATTTTCGTTTTTCTGACGTATGACATAGAAATAGGATATTCCCTCAATACTGGATCCATTCTGCCACAGCAAAAGATTTAAAATGTCACCCAGTGCCAGAAATGGATTTAAAACAAATAACTTGTTCATACTTCTGTTTCAGAGGACTTCAGAATAGATCTGCTCAGTATAAAGGAAAATACCAACTGTGCAAACTCACCTGTTCTGCAGGAAGCAAATTGAGATCTTCCTCCCTTACACAACGTTACCACTAAAGTCTGATTTCTATAAGCACCGTTATGTCCACCCTGGTACCTACAATCTTAAGGTCTACAGACAACCCTCCCATGAGCAGCACATAAGAGAGAATCACAACCAGGTAACACAGGAGAAGTTCCACTTCATGTTCACTTGGCTGCTGGGCTAGCAAGGTGCCAGACACAGTGAAGTTCTGAATGCTCACAGGCAGCTCACAGATAACTGCTTTAATCAAAGCAGTTTTCAGAGTGCTGGAAAGACCCTGAATTACGCATCTTCCGTCTCAATTTTGTAACTCTATTTTTCTGTTCATAAAATATTTCCTAATCATTCTTACCACCACCACCATCTCCAACTTCCCCTAAAATGCCTGTTTCTAAACTAACTCCCCCAATACTAGCCAGCAAAGCAAAAAAAACCCACACCCCAAAACCCAAAAAAACAAACCCAACAAAAAAAACCCCCAAAACTCAGAGAGGCTAAATATTTCAAAATGGGTAAAGAAGCAGAGGTATTTTCACAATATTGGTTTTCTGTGGTATTTTTCAGTTTCTTAAAAATGTCTAAATGAATAAAAAGTTCAGAGTGCTTAACAATTTTGTACCCTACCATAAAATCTACCCAGGGATCTGCTGATTGTCCCACCAAGGGGGGTGGGGGGAAAGGATGGAATCTCCAACATGAGGTGCATCAAACTGTGTACCTCAAAGACTCACCCTACCATAAAATCTACCCAGGAATCTGCTGATTGTCCCACCAAGGGGGCTGGGGGGAAAGGATGGAATCTCCAACATAAGGTGCATCAAACTGTGTACCTCAAAGACTCTCAAGGCTTGTTTAGATGTCTCTTGCCTGTGTGCAGAAAAATACATATGAATTTCTAAAAATCAGCATCTGGACATTTCAATAGGTGCAAATCTTCACAGTTTAAACCAGAATTCTACAAGGAAGGGGCTTGGGATGTTTCACACTATTTCAGCGTACCTGCTCCAGCCTCTCGCTACATTGGTAACCTGAGCTATGCCAAATGCAATCTTTCAGGAAGCATTTAAAGTTCCTGGGATAGCTTTCAAATTTTGGCCATCTCTTAAATGCAGGTTGACCAACAATCATACAGTCTTGAGATTTGAATTCTATGTAGCACCAGCAGCTGCTGAGTGGGGGGAGGGAGGGAGCACTAGGAGATCACCCAGCAGCAAGACAACCTTCAGGACAGGGATAGTAGAAGAAAAATGCAGTGAAAGGGACAGAAAAACGGTTGGAAAACGGGGAAGGGGGAAGAGAGAAAAACAAGGGTCTTCTTTCTATAGCTGTCTGTCTTCCAGGTTTCCTGGGCTTTCTATTTTGCAAGGTCCAACTTGGGAACACCACAGAAGCCAGAGAGCAACTATACAGAGTATAGAAACCTGGGGAGCAAGCCACTGAACACTCACAGACTCAACATGGAAAACCAGCCCAGCATCTCTTTGGCAGGAAAGCTCTCCGCGGTGACTGTAGTAGGAGGGAGAACTCAAAAACAGTGCCTAGGGTGAGAAAGCACAACACGTGAGACAGCAAGATGCGTAACAGATAAATAAAACGTGCTTTGGGACTACATTCACAGCCTTAAGAAGGTGGTGCTGATACCACCACTGTTGTCGCACTCCCTCCTTCCCCATCGTGTTATCGTGGTTTCCCTGTGAGCAGAAGGGAGGCTGAATGAGCTGATCTCTGCAGAGGTATTAGCAAGAGCAAGTTTCTACAGTCTTGGTGGCAAAGTAAAGCAGGAATAGAATGATCAACCACCATATGCAGAAAGGGAGATGATAGTTAGTCATACAGCACTGCTGGATGCCGTGTGGACACTTCAGGAGGGATGTCCCACTTTCAAGAGAGCTGGACACCTTCCAGCCCTGAGCCAGTCTTGCTTTGCCAGCTGGAAAACTCTTCTTTTCGCTCTGGAGCTGGCTTCTTGCAAACCCTTCTCCAGCCCCTCCAAGGAGGCAAGGACAGGGGAAAAGGTACATCTCCGACACCTTGGAGGAGGACTGAGAGGATGGTATCAAATTCTCTGACATTATACTACTATAACTAATTAGAATATCAGGAAAGGGATGATGAAAGACAGCAATAAAATGAACCAGAGGAAAGTAAAATACTCAGACTCTCAGCTGACTATAGGTTAAAGCTTCCTGGTCCAAGAGACGCACTAAATCAGGGGATTGTCTCCCAAAGGAAGTGCCATAATTTAACAGAGCTTGACTGGACAAAAGCCACTAGATGTGTGAACAGGAACAAGCCTGATTCAACAAGATGGATTGCTCTGAACTCTATCACTCTTTTCCAGCCTCAATGTCCCATCCCAAGATTTCCCTTTGTTTTCTTTCATGCCCAGTCCTCGTCACTTCCTTAAGCCCAAGCTCAACAAAAGTTCCTCTTCTCAGTTAAATTTTACATCCCCAGGACTTCTCACCCCCCCAAAGTATGCTATTCTTCACACAATATCCCATTCCATTTAAAGGAAACCCCAACCGGCCATTCACCACCAGAATGATTAAGGCATGTGGTCTTTGCTGAAGCAAAGGATAATTTTGTATTTCTAAATAAATGCAGCTTGCTTCCAGTCACAAACAGATTGCTTCTTAATTGAACTTGGGAGGTGAATTATATGGTGAATTAGGGAAAAAGAACAACTCTGCATTTAGTGAATTGTTCCCCTAAGAGGGAACTGTATGGGATTGAATTGCAAATGATGGCACCAAACCCTACAGCCGGGCCCCCTCTCCTGCACCCGAGCTGCTGACCTCTGCCGTGCTGCAGTGTCATTTGCGCAGACTGCTTTTCCAAGCTGTGAGCACATTCTTTCCCAGAGATCAGTGCAAGCCTTGGTTTCTTATGCAAAGGAGATGTTTGAATAAACTAGTGTGACTAATGAAATCTACAACATCCTTGCATATTTCGTCTCATTGTAGCCGATGAAAAGGGAGAGCGCTACACAAAGGCCAGATATGGGTGTGCAGATATACCAGATATTTTCAAACGCTGCTAATCTCACTAGTACAGACAGGGAGCACCCATATCCTTCTCTCCCACAGGGGTGTTTTTGAATCATACATGAGAATTTTGGAAGATCCTGTTCCGATTCACTTGAACTTTTAAACATTTCCTATCCTTATGATACCTAAACATATACCAAAGATTAAAGTGAATTGACATTTAGTCCTCTCTTCTGATTCTTCCCAAGAGAAGGCTAATGCATGATCCTAGCAAAACAAAGATAAGTAACTGACGTGCCATAATCAATAAATAAGGAAGCCAAGAAATGCACCTTGCATCTGGAAGCAGCTGCACATAGGTTGCAGGCAACGTGCAGGTCCTGTTGCTCCCTCAACACATTCCTGAAGTTGTACCTCTCTGTTGGACTGTTCTGTCACCTCCAAGAACGGAGCGGATTCCAACGTTACTGCTCCAGAGTGTGAAATGCCCACGTATGTATTGAAGCCTAATACCATTAGAAACACCGAAGAGGAGAATGGAGATTTTCAGTTTGACACAATGCTCCGTGGAAAGCCAATACAGTAATAAAAAGGCAGGCTTGGTCTACCGCTTACAGTAACCTGTAATGAGATGAGCAAAACAGGACTGACTTTTCTGTTTTTTAATATATATCCAGCAGTTAACAAGCCCTCTTTCATCCTCAGTACTTCCCACCTGCTGCTGTGCCAGACCAGCCATCACCTTTCTCCAGCCTGACTGTTTAAGCTTTGTCTGCTTCTCCCACAACCAGGGATGATACAGAACTTGTTAGATCATGCCTTCGTGCAGGGAGCTGTACTAGATCTCCTAAGCTCTTTTAACTCCCACATTTTTGTGATTCAACCCTTCCTAGCAATTTGTCCTGCTTAAAAGCTACAATCCCAGCAGGACACAGCTGGACTCCCTAACTAGGTAACAGTTTCTGTGCACGACCTGGCAGAGAACACACAAGAGATTCTCGGCCCAGGCTGGGAATATTTCATCTTCTACCTACAGCACGCTTGTACAACAATTCATTTTTCTGTTTCCCACAGACCAGCACTGCGAAGGGAGCTTGGCTGACTGAAAGAAACGTCCAGTAGCTTAAATGCACCATAAATCTGAGATGAAGCCACCACGCTTGCAACCCTGGCTGAAGAACAGGTGCCTAAATTGTTTGCAGGAACTAGAGAGGCAGCCTGAGGTGGTAGGTATGGGTCCAGCGAAGCAGAAAGCAGCAGGCTGCGGCATCGTTGGGAAGAAAGCAGTTTCTCCCACTCTTCCAGAAGAGGAAAATGAAAATCCAATTTTGTTAAAAGAAGCCCAAGTTGTTCAGCTGGAACCAAAATAAAAGGCAACATATTAAGAGAGAGAGAGCACACAAAGCATGCCATCAAAACTATACTGTTTGCAGTTCCCTCGTACCACCAGCACAGGATAAAAGATGTGTAACCTGAGGAAAGAGCAGGAAGCAGACTCCATTCAGTACCCATACTTCCCACAAGAGAGGGTGGGACTAGGAGAAGTAGTAATGTATTGGACCTGAACATTTGGTCTTCTACAAGATGCAGCTTAGGGTTGGAAGTATTTATTGCTGTGCATGTTCTGCCTTTTTTTTTTTTTTAAAGCCCAGGTAGTCTGCACCACCAAAGAGGGGGCAATCAGATCTCTTACTAAATAAAGCTTCTGTGCTTGCTTCCACTTGATTACAAACCATGAGGGGCTTCTTGTCTAAAAAAAGGAGAGGAAAGCTAGGCAAAGCAGCTAAGCAGCCCACTGGTGAATCGGGACGCACGTAGTGGGCCTAGAAATACCCACCACTCTCCTATTGAGTCCCTCTAAGACCTCAAAGCTGCTTGAGAGGCAGTTGACTTCTAAAACATTTTACCACCACGCGTCTTCTAGCTTTTATCTGAAAATACTACTCTGAACCACCTGAAACCAAAGGAGAAACATCAGTCTATCCCAAGGTATGTCAAGCTTCATTTTCAGACTATGCCTATCTAGAATTTTAGTCTAAAACCCAACTACTGCCAATAGGAATTGTAGGTGTCTGAAAAATCACAGTTTGAGAACACAAAATGCTCCTACATAGGAAGTTGGATAGGATGAAGCTTGCAACATCTCCCTTTTTTCCAAAGTGGAAAAGTTCCCATTAAAATCAAAACCTCCCACCTTCAGAGCACTTCCAAGCCAGGATAATTTTCCCCTCCAGACCAATGAAGACCCTCTGCATGTTCACTGCGTCTCCTCTTCCTTCCCTGGTTGCTGTCGATACAGGGGAAGGGCTCCATAGCTGAACTTGGAAGGTAGCTACCACCACTACGTTCATCACCTCCGTTGAGGACAAAGGAGTCCGCAAGTGAGCGCTGAGGACTTTGCCAGGTTCTCCTATTTTTCTGATTTAGCACAGAATAACCTGACTGTAAGCATAATTATCTGGTCTCAGGTGGATCAAACTGCAGCAAGACTTTTTCTAATATGTCTTACTGTGGAGGAAAGGCCATTTCAGAGCTGGGACACAACCAAGGGACAAAAGCGTCACAAAATACATTTAAAAAATGATTAACAACTCCCCTGCCTATGCCTCAAAACACCTCGCTTTCGTAGTCTCATTCAATATATATGCTAGTCACATGCCACAGCTTAGAGACTGGATTTCAAACAGAGTCTACAATGAAGCATCAACAAAACCAAGAAGCGCAGGTAATATTAAACACTTGTCACCGTTCAGAGCTTCAGTCCTGGTGAACTCTGTCATATTATGATCACCAGAGAAGCTTCTGGAAGAACAGGATAAGTCAAACTTGATGTGACACGCTGCTTTTTAACTTCCTCATTAACCAGTGGTCAAGAACTTTTTAGTGTAGAAAAAACACTTTATTGCACTGGATTTTCTAACCACAGAGAAAGTAATAATTTTATTAAAACAAGCTCTGCTGGGAAAACGCATTCAGAATGCGGAACAGATGTTTCTCAGAGCTGGTGGAGAGTCTATAGCAAAAACCTTTCATAAACCCCTGGGCCCTGGAGATCTGAGCAAATGATTGGCGATAGATCCTTCAGCATTTCCTGTCAGTGGAATAGCTGACGTTCCCTCAATTTACTTAAAGAAAAATAAATTAAAGAGGAGAAGAATTCCGAACCCCAAATTCCCTGCCGGAATCTGTTTTTCATATTCAGAGTAAGCTGACTAGCTGCAATAACTCAGGAGAGTCCCAAGGTCCAGAGGCTTGACAAGCAGATGTGTCATCTCCACATCAGCTCTGCAAATGCTTATACAGGGCGAGGAGACTGGTCTCCCAGGGAAGTTCATGAGAAGAGGAAGGTGAACACAGCTAAGCAAATGCAGGGCTGCCACAAACATGAGCTGCAAAGCACTTAACACACCAAGCCGTTCTGCTGGCCATCCATGTTTGGAGGGGCACAGCAGGCAGAGCAGAAGCGTAGGCGGCACGGTTCCACAACACCCTGTATTTTCCCTGGGCGCTCCCTGCTGTTCTGGAAGTGGCAGCATCACTTTTCTACTGTGATGCATCTTCTTTTTAAAGAAGGCATTGCAAGAAATGGGACAACCTGACCCAACCTCTCCACCAACTTTTCAATGCTTAAGGGGAGCAACGCTCTCTGGAGACAAGGAAGGACTGAGAAGTCTCTCCACCAACTTTTCAACTGAGAGTCAATGCTTAAGGGGAGCAATGCTCTCTGGAGACAAGGAAGGACTGAGAAGACTGGAAGGGGCTTTTTCCTGCAGGCTGCAACAACCACCTCTGTTCCCTGGGGTAAAAAGACAGACAGATGAGAGAGACAAGAAAGAAACAAAGTTACCTACAACCTGTGTCACGTCACTGATTTCTTCCAGTGAGAAAGAGTCCTGCAAGTCCCTGGCTTACAGTGCTTTTACTGAGGCAAGTGAAAATTAAAAGCTAAGGTGAGTACACAAGTACTTTGGCCATGTGCATGTCTCTGCTGCACAGCCACGTCCCCACATACAGTATGCAACTTCTCCCCTCCCAGCACATCAATGCAGTAATGTGTAGCACCAACTATCCCTCTACCCTGTTGCACTTGCTTTCTCGTCAATCTGATGGATCAAGATCTATTTCTAACAGCACCTGTCTGCCTCTCCATCACATTCCTCTCGATTCACAACAGTCCTCCTCCTTCCCTGTCTCTCCTTTGACAGGAAAGAAAAACAGAAGTGAACTTGCAGGTGATAAGGAAACTGTAAGAGCTGGCTTGGGTTCGCCCATTACCGTTCTAGCAGGCAGTACAAACCCTCCCGGCCCCCCTCTGCTAACTTCCCTTTCCCTCTGACCTGCACAGTCTAATTGCTTCGGCCTCACCCTACTCCGGGCCCCTTCGCCACTGCCACGCACAGCTCCCTGCGCTGCCTTGCAGCATCCCCCTGCCCCGTTCCAGCTGTGGGCTCCCAGTCAGAGCCCAGGGCTCTCCGCAGCCCGGCCAGACCGCTCCTCCCACTCAGCCTTCCTAATCCTTTTGGTTTCCCCCTACCTTGTTTATACTGGATAAAAATTAACTCAAAATGAAAACACTACACTGGAAGCTAAATTATATTTGAATGCAATTAAAACTCCTTCCATGGAGAGTGTGTGGTGCCAGCACAGAGACCCTTCTTCCAGCTTGCTTTCTGCCTGGATATTCAGACACTCCCAATCCTGGAGCTTCTTGGAGAGTTTTTGGTGCCTTCTTACCCCCCAGGAGCCTGCACCATGTTTAACAGACAGTTGAGCACCCTAAGTAGATATAGCTGAGACACCCCGTCTGCTTGGTTACCTACCAGCTCCACCACAGCTTGTTTAAAGGACACCCCAAACTGACTGCCAACAGCAGGGACACTGAGGCATAAGCCAGCACTGAGGCAATAGGGCAAGTGGGGCTTGAAAAGCTTTGGGAGCACAAGCCAAACGTGGCCATTGCTGGGTAGCCTTATGCCACCTCCAGCCCCACAGTCAAACAGATGCCTGAATCATTTGCAGTTATTAAAGAAGCCATGGGGGAGCTGGGGGGGAGGTAAGTGGCAGAGGAGCTTCCCTCACTGCAGTGAGCTGCCCACAGATTGCTGCTGGCGGAGTAGCTGCCCCGTCCATCCCAGGGACGGCTGCAGTTCGGTGGAGGAGTCAGGTCTCAAACCCACGCTCTGCCACAAACTGACTCCAGGATTCAGCAACACCATCAACTGCGAAAAGAAGAGCGGCTAATCCCCTCCCCAACACAGCTTTATACCTCTCACAGTATCTTCTCTGCTCTAGGAATTGGAACAGCAAGATAATCTGAATATTTCCTTTTGCCTCTGATCTTTGCCCCGGAGAAACTTGTTACCCGTTCCCCAGGGCTGTCCAAGTCACCATCTGGCCTCAGAACCACAGCAGCAAACGCAGGCCAGCATTTCAGCCTAAAACTAATTTGCTTTCTTTCCCCACTTGACAGCTGAATAAATACTTTGTCCTTGCCATTTGAAAAGGGGAGCTGCAGCGAAGGTTTTTTTGTCCACTGTAGCTACAAACGCCAGCCTTCTTTCCAAATTAGGCCTGAACAAGCAGCTCGAAATGAACACATTTCTTCCACAAATGTAACTCCTTTCTGCTCACAATCAACCACAAGCAGTTTACAACTTCTTCTAATTTATTTGTTGCTTGCTATTATCCCTCAAGCCACTTTGGCTACCGATTGTTTCTTGGACCTGCCAGCTATTTCACTGAACGGGGTAAGCAACTTTTATTTTGTGGGCACGGCAACATTCCTGCTTGAAAGGAGAGACTCTGAGGGTCAAGGCATCCAAGCCCGCCTCGCGGAGCGACCATCCTGCAATGACTGCTCTCAGAGCTTATTAGACCCTACTCTTTCACTGACCGTTTCTGCCTCCAAAATCATTTGCTAAAACACTCTCGGAAATGACAAGGCAGCCTACACAGTTGAGGCAAATTTGATTTTTCATTCAAGCAAGTATTCAAGGAAATTAGGCATTTGCCCAGCTCTGAAACAAATGCATGATTTAGGCAATTCTGCAGTTATTGGCTAAGCACTGTCAAATTTTACAATTAGGGTAATGGATTTAACTTCCAATGTAATTTCCATATGGATAAGCTGATCTCCTCAAGTACATTTGCCCATGTGTTCCCTGCATCACAGTTAATTAATATAAAGCTATTTAATAACCTCCATTTAAACACAAAAGACTATTCAGACTCTTCTGGCATCAGTAAAAAGAACAGCCTCCCAATGTGTTACACCAGCTGTAGACAAGAGCGAAAGAAATTTAATTAAGAGCGATCGAGAGCAAGACAGTTGCAAACGGAAATCAGATGTTATAAATGCTCTACATGGTGACCACCCCAGCTCCATAAAGGGTTAATAAGGCTGTCTAGCACCAATTTCCAGGTGCTTGAGATGTGCCCAAAAGAGAACTTAGGGGATGGGGAAAGCAGCGGGGCCGGGAGCCAAAGACAGGCAAAGTCAAGCAGGGAGCAGCAGGGATTCAGCATTGTCTGTGCAGTGACCCTGCTGCAGCTATGCCCAAATCTGCAGCTATGCCCAAAGCTGACGGTGGCACCACGTTGAATACGAAGGAGTTATAGAAACAGGCTGTTTGGAAGCAGCTTGGACCATGGCATCAACGTATATAGTTTCTGCAGATGTCTTTGGGTGCTTAAAGAAAGTTAATTGCTCATTAACAAAATCCAAGCTGATTAATTTCTGATGTGCAGCATTTGACAAGAGTGATACTGAGTTACTGCCTTCCTGGTGGATTTCTGAAAGCAGCATATGAATTGGACTCACAGGATAAACACCACCAAAGTTTCCACTAAGAATGAATAAGTGGCAGAGTTTGAAATAGCTGGGGATTTTTGTTACAATGGAGAGAGCTTTATTGCTTGTGTGGATTAATTCGAGCAATATTGCAGAGCTCATAAAATCACTAAAAGAAAAACTATGTAAGGCTGAATTGTTGGCTGCGCAGCAGAAATAAAACCACTTATTTTGACAGGCGGGAGGCCACCATCCAGAAAACTTGATTTCAGGGAACAGTGCATTTACAAAACAAACTTTGTGGTGCATGTGACCAGCTGCCATCGGGAACCTAGACAAGAGGAAGAAATACATCTTACTCCACGGGGAATGCAGAGCAAGTAGCAGGGCTGTGTCATTCAGGTTTTGCTCTTGCAAGGGCCAGATGGTATCTTCACCTATTGCTTGGGACTCTCCTTACCCTGCCCTGCAGGACCTCTATCAAAAGCAAAGGGGAAAAAGGAGATAGACTTTATTTCTCTTTCAGTGAGTGAAGCATTTCTCTGCTTGTCACAGGCCAAGTTTGGAACACCACAGCCCACTGTGCGAAGGAACACTGCAAGCCCCACTGGCCCCAACTGGTTTTGAAGCAACGTGTCATACTGGAAAGACCCTAGTCCAAAGAAAATTGGACCCTGCATACCGTTTGGTGGGACAGGTGGAGTAAAGACTCTAGCACCTCTTGTTGCTACCCAGGCACATCACAAGCAGCACCTCACTGCCTAGGGAGGCGGTAGACAGCCCTCCATTAACATCTGATGTTGATTCAAACATTACCTAGCACTCAAGGACCACTCTCTCCCCCCATCATAATCCAAGGTCACATAGGGACTGTACAAAACACAGCAAAAGTAGGAACGAAAACCACATTGGGAAGCAGGATAAGGGAACAGTAAGACAGCATTTGTCAGCATGTGAGACAGCTCTCCGTGGGTATCACCTAAGGGAGAGGTCTGAGGAGGCAGGTAAGGACAAGAACAAACTCCCTTCGGTGAACATAGGAAGGGAGAAACTGCCAAACACACTGAAGCCGCTCCAGGCAGGGGCAAGGTGAAACTGCCTCCTGAGGGAGGAGAATACAGCACTACGGGAAGGGGCTACGGGCCCTTCCCCGGGATGACTGGGGATCTCTGAAGCAGGAGAGCTGAATGTGCAACACAAAGGAGCTTGTGGAGCGAGGCAATCAGAAGAATCCCCCGCATGTACAAGGGCAGGAGCAAAGAAAGGAGCTGCTGCTCTGCAGCTCTCTCGTGCCCCCACATTGAACAAATAGTGGAATTCTTCCTTACCTGGAAGCAAGCAGTACAGAAAGGGCTAAACAGCCCAGTCAAAGGCACAAAGCGCCTGTGCTGCGCTTCTGGAAGTGCAAGACGCAAAGCCCTCCAGAGCAGAATCCGTGCCTGTGAACTGAGCTGCAGCTCACTGGACGGGCCAGCACATATGCCATGCAGCAGATCCCCAGGGCTCTAGACCCGAAGCCTGTGCGATCACCCCACAGGCACTGTCCGACTGCCAGACAAATCCAGTAGCAGTGGCAGGATGAGAACGGGCAGACAGGCCTGACAAACCAACTTCCCCGCTCCTGACAGCCACGGACCAGGGTGACTCAGGGCTGCTTCTCCAACCTTGCAAGGGAGATCTGTCCTCTTTGCACATATACACCTCCCACGCTTTGGCACCTTGACTTGATCACCTTCTCTCCTCTCCTCCCGTCAGGCACCAGACTGGCAGACTCTGTTCCTGTGACTAGCAAAAGGGCATCCCTATGATCAGCAATTAGGGAGAAAAAGCCCTCTCAACGTTTTCCAAAAAGGACTTCAAGTTTGTACTCAGGAATCAAAAAAGAAAAGCATCTGGAGTGAAAATATCAACCCTAAAGATTAGCATTTGCTAGCGGGACAGCCTTAACTACAGGGGGAATTAAAAGGTTCATCAGCAACAGTCAAGGGTCACGGGCTTTCCAGGCAATTATCTTTATTCTGGAAAATCAGGCAGGTCTGAGAAGGTTGCGATAGGATTGAAAAACTCTGGGCTGGAAAGAAAAAACACAGTATCTGCTTTTCTGCAAAGAGAAGATCACTGGCTTATTGCACAGAAATGTGGAACTGGGAGAGGGGGTAATTCAGAAAAGCAGTGTGAACAAGAGCACTCTCAGCCCTAGAGGGCTTAACCAATTCTTCCAAAGGGGAGCTCCTGCCTTGCCTTAGCAAACTACAGAACTACGGGAAATTCATTTCATGGTTGTCTGCTCTGGTAAAACCCCTGACTGAACGGACTCAAAAAGGTAAATATTGGGGCTAGTCATAGGAAAATCATTTGGCACAGCTAAACAAACCTCAGCATCAGGCCAAGCGTCAGGCGTTTGGCACCTACCTTTCCGCAGAGTGGGCTGAGGCTCCTCTTCCTGTTAAGAGACTGCATGGACTCCAGAGAGACATCCCTAGAGTGCACGTCACGTGTTGTGGAAAACTGAAAGGAGGTATGCAAACAGATGGACAGAGCCCTCAGACAGGTCTCTTGGAACAAAGATGTTCCTCTACCCACATAAGAGGAAGCAACCTTCACTAAAGATTTCCCAGTGGAAGAGCAGACCCCTGTAGAGAGTTCACAGATGTGGGTTATGTTACAGCACGTACATCGTTATTTGCATTGCTCCTGGCCAGTTACGACCAACACAGCTCACATTAAGTTAGCACAGCCCATAGATATGCTCTAAGCCTAAATGAATTAAAGGTTGGGCCCCAGGCAGCCCTGAATCCAGCAATGCTGAAGTCCACCCCTTCTACCCTGAACCAAGTGCCACTACAGCAGAGCACCAAACTTGAGTTACAAGGGAAAAACAGCTCTGAGCTTGGCATGCATGTGCCAAGTCATTGAATTTAACCATCTCTCCTTCAAATCCATAAATCGGATCTTCCATCGAATCTCAGTCAGTCATGGTCCAAAATCCCTGCATTTTTCTGGAAGTGCATTTTGCAGTAACTTAAATTTCACTAGAAACACGTCAGTAGCATCAAAGAGGACTTGGAAGTTCCAACGTGCAGCACTACTACTGGCCACAGCCCCTAGATTGAGCAATCTCTCCCAACATGAAGCAGCAGAAGCCCTGCTTGTGACTGCTTCCAGCACCTTAAGCATTCCAGTGGAGGAGAAGTGTTATTCTCCAGCCTGAGGCTAAACAGTACAGCTCTTAGCAGGAGAGCTGCACTCCAGCAATCTGTCCTGCAAGCAATCCCAGCTCACGTAGGAATCAACCCCTTGCCTCAGGAATGTAACCAGAGAACAGTGAAACATGTTTCAGGGGCTGACAGCCCACCACACATGAATGAAAAGCTGCTATGTAACTTGAAAATCACGGTGGTCACCCTCCCTGTACCATGCAGACTTTCAGGCATGCACTCATGCAGGACTGTACATTCTTCTGCTCCCTTCCAGATCTCTTCAAGGTTTGCCTCTGTCCTGGTTTCGGCAGGGAGAGAGTTAATTTCCTTCCTAGTAGCTGGTACAGAGCTGTGTTTTGGATTTAGGAGGAGAAGAAAGTTGATAACACACCGATGTTTTAGTTGTTGCTAGGTAATGCTTACACTAGCCAAGGACTTTTTAGTTTTCCATGCTCTACCGACTGAGAAGGCTGGAGGTGCACAAGGAGCTGGGAGGGGGCACAGCCAAACTGGCCAAAGGGACATTCCATACCATGGGACGTCATGCTCAGTACATAAACTGGGGAAAGCTGGCCGGGGGGGCCGCTGCTCGGGGACTGGCTGGGCATCGGTCGGCGGGTGGTGAGCAATTGCACTGTGCATCACTTGCTTTGTGTATTATTATTATTATTATTATTTTATTTCAATTATTAAACTGTTTTTATCTCAACCCACGAGTTTTTCTCCCTTGTGCTCTTCCAATTCTCTCCCCCATCCCACCAGGTGGGGGGGAGTGAGCGAGCGGCTGCGTGGTGCTCAGTTGCCGACTGAGGTTAAACCACGACAGCCTCCATACCCCAAAGCAGTTTACACACAGTGCATTTAAATCTGTGATTCCTGGGTTGTTGCGCTACAAAAAAAAGCCAGTCTTGAAACAGGAAGAGTCCCATGAAATAAGGTGATCACAGGCATCCCAAAACAAGAAAAAGCAAAGCAGCCTGCTGCAGATGTGGGCCTGCTGCAGCTCCGGTGAAGCAGCAGAGTAGCTGCCGGCATTTTCACAGCAAGCTCAAGAACAGCGGAGCTGGTGTGTGCCAACAAACCAACTCCCTGCTCTTATTAAAAGAAGGTTTAATGCAGAACTCCTCTCTGCCTCATTCGCCAGAGAATAACTTGCGTGAATTTCCTGCCAGACCCTGCAGCTATTCACAGCAGCCTCTGTCCCCCTTCTGATTTCAGTAGAAACCCTGGGATCAAACATATCCTGTCCCAGCTGCACTGTTATCTGAAGTATTACTCACTCTAGCTAGCAAAGATGCTCTGTAAATCCTTCCTGCCATTGATTTGTGGCAGGGGGGGAGCCTCCCTTCAAGCCACGAGCGCCACGAGCCTAAAAACCTCTCGGGATCAGAGGCAAAGAAAACCTGTTTTGACTGTTCTTGAAAAGCATTCTTGGCGGCAGCGGGACGCAGAGTCAGTGCCTCAGCAGCAAGTCCAGCACAGCATGGCACCAGCAAGGGCAGCCAGACTCCCATGTCTTCTGATCTGCTGGTGCCAAATCCAGAAGAGACAAACTTGCCTTTCTCACTCACTGAGGTGCCTTTCAGGACTAGAAACTGCCTCTGTGATACAAAAAAATCAGGAAAAGAGGTAATATATCAGAAAAGTCCTCTTCATCCCTAAGCTACCTGAAAAGACTTAAATTAAGCCCGTTGAGATTAAATAGGCACATCCTTCCCATGGGCATGGCACGAAAAGAAAAGTCCTTCTTCCTCTGTGGCGAATGCTTCAGCAGATAAAGCAATAAAGCAAAGGCAATCACCTTGCACCAGCGGACTCTTTTGGACCCAGCTGAGAAGTGACACGGTGCAGTTACACAGCCTGCCTGTGGACTTTCTTGTTTCCCCCCATTTCAAAGCCATCTGGGGGTTCTCAGCAGCACAAGAATCCTCAAAGCTTTGTCTCAAGTTTCTTGTAAACGAAAAATATATTGTAAAAGCAAATATTTTCACTAAAGTTAAAAAAAAAAAAAATCTGTGAGAAACTTTTCAAAACTGTAAGCTCTTTGAAAAAAAATCTTTCATCAAAGTGATTAGGAGCTGGTGAAGCACGGGCCTGCTGAGGATAGCGCTCACTGGCAGATCTCCAGGTACCGGATTAATTTCATTATGTTTTGAACCATTACTGTACCTGTACGGGGCCAGATCCTAACGGTGTCCACTTCAGCATCACTGCAAGAGAATGACTGATTTTCATAGTAAACATGACATCTAAACTTTATACCACAGAAACAGAAACAGGGAGGTAGCTAACTTACTTTAAATGCAAAGTAACACTTTCTTTTTAACAACAAACAACAACCCTTGCTGGTTTTCCTAGCTGCAAAACATTTTGAAGGGGTAGGAGGAAATTTCCAATTTCCCCAACTGATTTTCATACTAAACATGGCTTCTAAACTTTATACCACAGAAATAGAAACAGGGAGGTAGCTAACTTAATTTAAATGCAAAGTAACACTTTCTTTTTAACAACAACCCTTGCTGGTTTTCCTCCCATCTAGCTGCAAAACATTTTGAAGGGGTAGGAGGAAATTTCCTGTTTGGCAGATTTTTAATGTGGCATTACAGATGGTAACAGCAGGATGAATGGTTGATGTGGAAGGCATAGTTTGGCCTGCAGAATCTCTAATAATACAAGAAGCAGCAAACAAAGAACACAAGCAATTCTCTGAGCTTAGGACCTAGGTTCAAAAGAGAGCAGCTAATGGGGGGAAAAAACCTAAACTTTTTTTTCCTGGTTTAGAAAATTAGAAAAATTTTATCTCAACTCAAAGAAAGGTCAAATTGTGCAACTTTAAACAGTTCTTTTACCAGATCACTGATGAGAGTAAAACTAAGCTTCAGGTAAAGCAGAGCTGAGGTTGAGAGACCTGTGGAAAGGAGCACAGATGTCATATATGATTTAAAATTGGGTTGGAAGAAAGCACTTTGGAATAAATCTTCAGGGAAATCCTGAAAGGGTCCAGATGAGAAATTAAATAGCTGGTAGTCCTGAGCCCTCTTAGAAGAGCACGTCTCCTGGCATTCACTCAGAGCTACTCTGCACTGTTTGCAAATACTCTCTACTAACCCACAGCTCAGAGTTTTAACCAAGTCAACAGAGATCAACATGCAGACACCTAAAACCTGCTTGGATTAAATGGGTTTCACTTAGCTGTAGACCACCATCATGCCTGCCTTTCCCTCAACAGGGTCTGAAGAAAACCCCACTGCTATAAACATATCAGAGAATGATGTTTGAATGCAAGATGCTATTGCAAAGCCTTCTTGCAGTTTTCAGCTGCTCAACCTGTGCTCTCCCTGCCAAATTCTTGGAAAGGAAGCTCCTTTGGAGCAAAGGAGACTGCTCACATGAATAAGGACTATCAGGTCATACTCCACACTCCAGAAGGCTTTAGGTACATAACACATGTGATGCAATTCCCTGTGTAATGCCAATTCCCTATATGTGACCACTCACACAAAATAATCCAAGCACACCGGCCAGAGACATCCAGACAAAGCCGAAGAGGGACATCATTGCTGGAGCTCTGAAGCAAGGTGCCAAGTTGGGTACCAAGGAGACAACTACCCCTAACCGTGAATCCCACATGAGCCAGAGAGATCTGAGCCAACGTCCCTCAGAGGGAAGGAACCATGCTCTGTGACTTTACCAGGAGGACAATGCTATTTGGGAATGAAACACTAGCTCCAATATTTGCTGAGAAAACGCTTGGAAACACTGACCTTCAAGGCACCTCATTCTCCCAGAAGCCAAACCAGGGGCACTGCTGATTCAGCAAAATAAAAGGCATCCCACTCTCAAGCAGGCTCACAAATTTTGAGGGTCTGAACAGCGATTATGGCATTTCTGCAAGTAGGAAATTAATGCAGAAAACAAGCCTGGAGCACATCCACGCTGTGAAATTAAGCTCAGCACATAGATCTGTGGCAGAATCGAGGCTGTCCTCAGATCAGATTCCCTGCCCCTCTCTCAAGGGCCTAGAGAAGGGCATAGCTATCTTTCTAGACAGGAGACTGAAAGAAGGTGAAGAGGAGGAGTTGGAATGGGAAAGCTTTAAACATCTGATGGACTCAGCCCTCACGAACCAAGGTAGAGCTTTTACTAAAACAGATCATCTTCAGTTGGATCCAGTGAAGAACCATGTCCCCTGTCACCCATCAGAACATGGGAACCTCATTCTTCCTCCAGAGCCTGACAGCTGCAGATGCTCCACACAAACTAGCAGAATCTATGCCCATAAACAGCCCAACAGTGTCAAATGGCACAATTTTCACCCCTCCTCCCATCCGAACAACATTTTCTGGGGACAAGGAGACAATAGAGGGGAAGAAGAATGCCTGGCCTAATAGCGTGTTCAGAACTGCAGCTCCCAGATACGAAGAGCCTGTGTGTCTGTATATACGTATTAAGTACTTCCTCCACTATACAACTAATCCGATTAACAGCTTTAGGAAACTCTGAAATGTTATAATTCAAGGGGTCCCATTCATAAAAGGTCTTAGGCTGTTTCTGTACAGAGGTTGCATTCTTCCCACTGGAAATAAAAAAGCAGAGCGCAGGACTTTCTCCCAGGGAAGAATGGGTCCCAATCCCCACCATGCTGAAGTAGACCACCCTCTTACAATTCACATGAGTGTCAAGCAAGCCCCACAAGAGAAGAATCAACCTTTCCTGCCCCTGTAGAGAGCCCCCTCCCAGGGCAGGTGAACACAGAGATCCCTCTGTGCATGCTCCGCAGAAAGCATGACAGTGACGGGGGCTGCCCGTTTATCAGCTCGCACTTCCAGGGGCTGAAATCCAGGGGGACAAATGAAGCCTGCCGGAGATGAGGACAGGGCCAAGTGAGTGACATGACATCACCATTCGCCTAGTGCAAAGCACCGTATGATGCACCAGCTTTGTCTCAGTCAATATGGCCTGTATCAGAAACAGTGTGGCCAGCAGGAGTAGGGAAGTGATCGTGCCCCTGTACTCGGCACTGGTGAGGCCGCACCTCAAATACTGTGTTCAGTTTTGGGCCCCTCACTACAAGAAGGACGTTGAGGTGCTGGAGCGTGTCCAGAGAAGGGCAACAAAGATGGTGAAGGGTCTAGAGCACAAGTCTTATGAGGAGCGGCTGAGGGAACTGGGCTTGTTCAGCCTGGAGAAGAGGAGGCTGAGGGGAGACCTCATCGCTCTCTACAACTCCCTGAAAGGAGGTTGTAGCGAGGTGGGGGTCGGTCTCTTCTCCCAAGTAACAAGCGATAGGACAAGAGGAAATGGCCTCAAGTTGCACCAGAGGAGGTTTAGATTGGAT
>NW_008795129.1:4058308-4087652 GCF_000699145.1 Aptenodytes forsteri
AAGTGGTTGAGTCACCATCCCTGGAGGTATTTAAAAGACGAGTAGATGAGGCACTTAGGGACGTGGTTTAGTGGGTGGTGGTGTTGGGTCGACGGTTGGACTCGATGATCTTAGAGGTCTTTTCCAACCTCAGTGATTCTATTCTATTCTATTCTATTCTATTTTTCTTTAGGTAAATTGTCTTCAAATGAGTTTGAAGTGTATGAGTTTGAAGTGTATAAAAGGTGCCAGGAAGAGTCTAATCCAACCACACAACATGAGCTATGGTTGTGAGACCAGCACCTGCATTACATGATACAGATGTGGGTTATAAAATTCAGTTCATTTGACAGATGGTGCGGGTCTGGCATCAGTGCTGAGTGAAAGAAATGTGCTAGATACGACAACTGAAAAAGCCACCATAGCAAACTAATACAGTCAAACATCGTCTGGCTTTGCTTCCCCAGCAGTCTCCTTGTTTAACTTCAGGAGCTGACAAAGGGATGTAGAAGAGATGAACGCTGCCTGTCCTACTTACCCAGTCCTCATTTTCTGGTTTACCTTCTGCTCTGAAGGCAACCTACTCCTAATCACCTATCACCCGAGAACGTGCCACAGCCCGAAACATGACACGAATGGGCTAAGTGACATGACAACGCAGGATAATTGCATTTCCAGGGAGCAATCCGTAATCTGAAGAACTGGACAGCCCTCCTCTGCCCAGAATTTCACCATCTGCATGAGTTTAATCAGTTACATCAACATCAAAAGCATGCCTCTCTGTTGGGAGGTGGATGTGACATCTTTCATACTCAGCCCAACAGCAAGCTGGAGCGTGGATCCCCAGAACAGGACCTACACAGTGCTTAGATGCTCTGAAACTAAAGCTAGGCAGTCACAAGGATACAGAATCATCCACCAGTCCTTATGAATGATACAGTATGAACTGAGATGCACAGCGGTCAGGTAAAAATGTGATTTCAGTGATTTGCCTCTACCCAATCTTTCATCCTACTTGCTAACCTAACAGCATATCAGCAGAGAGAGAAAAGAAGTTTGTCCTGACCTGCTCTGTCTCCAGTCTTTCCAGTGTGTCTCAGAGCTCAGACTTCCAACAATTTCTCTCTTGCCAGCATAAAGTAGAGTAGAGGCAACAATACTGCAGGGAGCCCTCCAAACCCTCCAAACCAGTTGCAGAGTGTTTCAGGGACCATTAGAGCTGGAGTCCAGTCAGAGCTCCTGAGTCAAGAAACAACTCTGGTCTGGCACAAGACTGAGCATACGTAAGAGCTGTGTAGGTGGGCAACACTAGCATATGTTACCCCATCTATGGGCTTTACAGAAAAATCAGCACAATTGTTAACCTGTTTCAATTATAACATCACTTCAAGGGTGGTCTGTATGCAAGACTGCAGCGGGTTTTACCTAGGTAGACAGCTGAAAAAATGCATTATTCCATTAAGATCATACATTGCACGAAAAGGGGGGAGGACAATAAGAGTCAAAATTAATGCCAAACTGAGTGTCCCTATTTCAAACACATTTCCTTCCAAATTAGCAGAGAGACAGTTCCTCGTGGAAAGAGACCAGTGCTGTAAATTTGAAAATCTTCTCCCTCAGACAAGATAGGATTGGCTACGTCAAATGCGACTCGGTTTTTATGTAACAAAGCTCAGAGTTGGATCCCACCCTCAGTCACATAGTTAAGCTCTGCATGCACCTCCCTGGCTGTGGGAACAGGCATCACGAGTGAGAGGGAACTCCTTCCTCCCTAAGGATAAAACCAGGGGAAAGAAGGCATCGCCACCCCAGGGCTGCCCTTACCTGAAGTGTGTCTTGCGTTGCCATCTGAGTGCTTTGTTAAGTCAACAGTTCTGTCTATTTGAAACAGCTTCAGATCATCTTCATCTAAAGCGATATCTCCCCAAAAGGCAGCTGGAGAGAAACAAACTGCAATTAGTTTAGTTTTTATTTTGGAAGGAAAGTACAGTTCCTATGTGGCCCGTATCGCACCTAAAAGGCTATTACTCCATGGACCAGAAAAAGGTAATACACAGCAGCAGCTTTAAAAGTACAGGTGGAGTGGACGTCGGTGGAGGCCGGGTGACAGCATTTAAATTGAGCCACTGTGCAGATCCACCAAAAGGAGATGATTAGCTGGGATTCCTTGTGTTACTCGTTATTATAGGTCTGGCTCTCAACCAGGCACTAAGGTGGTGGCGTTCGCTCTTCATTAAAGCCTACAGGAGGGACAATCACTGGCAGTTCCCTAGTCAGTGTGAAGGAACTAGCTAAGTCACAGCTCAGATCCTGACTCAGCTGTTGCATCCGCACCATCCCCAGGCTAACAATTTGCACAAGACAGGAGGACAGCAGTGAAGCACTCAAGCTCAGCAGCGTATACCTAAAGGCTACAGTTGTCAGCCTGCAGGACCTCGTACACATGGTTAGTACTCAGACACGCTGCATTGGTCTAAACCCAAGCTGAGAGCCAGCCTACCATTTCCACTTTGGTGGAGAAACGCCAGTTATTTGTCCCTTCGTGGATCAGTTACCCAGATTTAAGTTTGCAGAGTTTTAAATTTTGTAAGAATCCTTGTGTTTCAGCCAGAAGCCATGAAAATAAGGTAAACAAACTCATACCTTCACATTCACAGCTTAGAGAAACAGACTGGAAATCATTTGAGTGGAAACAATTATACCCCGAGAGTATCCTGACCCAGTTGATGCTGCAGTGTATAGTCACCATTTTGGGAATTTGAACAAAATAAACACAGGCGATGAAGCAGTTGACCAAGCAGAACAGATCTGTCAGAGATAACAAACAGGTTACGAACAGAGCTGTTAAAACTCATACGAGAAGCCTGCATAGGTTGATGAAAAATAAAAAAAAACCCAACCAATCCCAGAGCAAATTAATTGGTGGTACAGTTCAAGAGAACTCAGTATGTCAGGCAAGGAGCAATGTTGAGTCGCTGTCTGCAACAGCAACCAGATTTGATGGAATCATTTTTTCTTCTCTTAAGCCAACAACATTTGCATTACTTGGGGGGGAAAACATCCCATTGCTACACTAGCAACATCACCGATCAAAGCATGTTAGGCCTGAGAAACAAATGGGTTTTACTGATCATCTCACTTTTACTGCCAAGACCAAATGAAATATGGACCTTTGCCTGAATATCAGAAACCTGCAATCAGATCTGTGGCAACTGAATTATGAAAGGTTAACTCAGAGAGTTTTTTCCGATACAACGTGGCACTGGTTCTGATGCAGCACTTGCCTCCTCTGTTCTGCATCTCAGCACCTCAGCTGGTACAATAGCATTTGCCAACGTCACTGTTCTGGGACATGGGAACGGCAAGAAGTCTTTGCCTGCTACTGGGCACATTCCAGCTACCGCAAACTGCCCCAGCCAAGAGCTGCTGCGAGCAGCAAAGCCCTGGCATGAGCCGGGGGGGACTCAGATGCTTCCCCCTTTCCCGGGAACAAAGCTGTCTCCCCCTGGTTACCTGGCCACAGCAGAGGAATGGGAGACAGCGTCAAAGGAGGCTGGCTCTGGCTTTTTGGTTGGGTCTCCTTAACAGTGCTACCAAACCCCAGAGTACAGAAATACGGCAAGAGCTCCAGAAGAGACCATAGTTAGTGCAGACAAACCTATACACAGACTGACATCGGTTATAACTAGGACAGAGCCTCTGTTTGCTACACAAACACAGAAGTCGGCCTCTCCCCAACTTCTTGGCAATCCAAGCCGTCACAATGAACAGAGAAGAACCTAAAATACTGTCAGATCCCCACCAGCTAACAAGTCTACCAGCACGGCCAAACATCACAAGCTGATTGGGGATGGCCAGTGGAAGAAAGCAGAGACATATGCTCCTGTGACTGCAATTTGAAGACAAGACATTTTATCCATCCAGAGAAATTATTTGCTCAGGACAATGTAGCAGTCAAGGGGCAGAGATGCAAACAGCATCCCATGCCATCTGATTCCCTCCCCAGCCACATTCGGTAAGTCACTATTATACTGGCCAACTAGATATCCATTCCCTACCCTCCTGCCAAACCTATCATCCCATTTCAGCCCCAAACTAATTGTCACCACCTTGGGCTCTCAGTGGCTCTTTTCCATTAGTACCACACAGTTTGTTACTCAGGCTAAGGTAGCCCATGCCAAAGCACAGCTTTCAGGGCAAGCCTGCAGCATGGATTTACATCAACAGAATTGTTACATTTTCCTTCCCAATGGAAGGCAGCAGTTTTCTCCCAGCCCTAGCAAAGGAATCTCTTTCTGTTACAAAGTCATACATCATCCTGAGAGATGGCCCACTACAAAAGCTGAATTTCCCTAGCATTTATTTCCAGCTCTCTGCAGTCCCAGCGTGCTCCAGGGGAACCATGATTTATCACGGTCCCGAACCAGCTGAACAACTTTCCTCGCTGGAAGTCCCGGCTGAGAATGCTGCGCTGCAACTTCTCCTGTGCTGTCAAAGGCTCCTTCCTAAAGGCACGCAAGCCTGAAAGATGCTTGCTTCCACCCCAAGGGAGCTGTCCCACAGGAAAGCCCAAGTACTTTATTTTAAAGGGTCACAAGTTCAGAGACTGCTGGCAAATGAAGCATCTCAAAGCATCCCTTCTGATTTCCTTTACCAAGGTCTCCTTTTTAATTTAATGTGGGAGGATTTCCAAAAAAGAAAACAAAAACAAACAAAAAAAAATTTAAAGTCTCCACACAGCAGGCTAACAAACTTGGAAACCAGTATTTCTCTTGGCAGAGAGCTCTGCAGTGTAAAGCCAGGTGCAAACTCTTAACACTCCGTGCAACAGCGTGCCAGCTTTTCTTTAAGACAATGCATTAGTCGCTCTGGATAGTAAGAACAGAGCAGCTCTTACTGAGGTTGATGGAGCCAATATGAGAGAGTTTGCTTCCACGCTGGACTAGTAACCTGCACCAACCACCCCGAATGTTTAACCTCACCACCTCCCAGCATATGCAGCCGGACAGCATTTGTCTGTTGGGGCAAAGGGGAAGGACGACTGTGTTTAACAAAACAATCCAGCACCCAAATGAAAAAAGCAGCCTGGCAAGCTGTCTTCATTTTCAGCACATTCCTGGCCCAGGAAAACAGTCCACGTGCTGGTGCCTGCATTGCGTGCGGAGCACAGAGGTGCCGTGACGCCTGGAAGGTATGGCAGATGGGACTGGGAAGGAGAACACCTCCTTCTAGGCAGAGGACAGGCTGAACAGTTTCTCCAGGTGCTTCACACACAACCACAGAGTCCAAATCCACCAATGCCTCCACAGTCCTCATTTTCCACAGTAACTTTTTTTGGGGGGGCTCTAGCAGGCTCCCACTCCAAAGCAATGTGACAGCCCAAAGTGTCTTTCTAAAATCTTCACCGCTCTGCCCTGCAAATCACCTCCAACCTGTTTTTGCCCCCAATACCCCAAAGCAATTCCCTTCTCCCATTCCTTGCTTGCGTCTTCTCCTTTCCCTAGTCCTGAGTAGCACAATCTGATTTCAGGGGAGAAAAATAATTTTGCTGTCTTTTATGGGAACTCAATACAAAAGTGTTCACAACAGTTTAAAATATTCCTTTTCCATGAAAAGTGTGTTTCATCCAGGCCTTTTAACAGAATTCTTGTCCTTTCTATTTCCCCCCCCCCCCCCACAAAAAAAAAAGAAGAAAAAAAAAAAAAAAAAAAAAAAAAAAAAAAGAAAAGCTTCTGGTATTCAGCCAGAAAACTACATCTCAAAACAAAATGCAGTACTGTCATTTGTTAAAAACAGGCTGATTTCTAACACTTCAAGACAAATACCTGGGGACAGGTATCCTTCACCCTCACCGCAGTCAGCTCCGACTTTATACAAGTCATATATACAAGTATATGAGAGCCACTTGAGCTGGCAGAAGAAGAATATAACTCCACGCTTGAGAAATGTCACCCAACGTCTGTGTTTGAACTGATGTCCGGCCACCAAGCTGGAGCAAAACTTTCACCCATTTGCCTGCCATGACCCCTTGCCAGGAAGCCCCCATTCCTGCACCAGGGCATCAGTACAGGCGATAGATTTACCCTGATGACAGGGGTCAACAAAGCGGTCAGCCTCTGGACGCTACAGGAGACCACGGCAATTTTCCCTGTAGCACCCCTCGGGACCAGCTGTGACAGAGGTTCACAGAGGAAGAGGCCTTGGAAACAGGCATACCCTGCCTGCCAAGAAAGCTCCCTCCATTCCACTCCGCCTCAAACAGACTCTTTCACCGACTGAGGCTTTTATTAAGAAATGGCAGGTTTTAGGTGCTGAATGAGATCTGAACCTAGATTGAGGGCTATGCCCTCTGACTCAAGCCAAAGGAGCCCTCTTTCTGTGGGGCCAGAGCCATGCTAAGTTAGTGTATATTGTCAGCTCGAGGGTCTTGTCTCAACTTGCAACCAGCTGGCACAGCTCACGCTGACAGAGTTCATTTTAGCTCTTCCAGCATAGTTTTAACACAGTTTTGCTAGAAGGACTTTACTCTTGCTCAGCAGGTTTCCCACAGTGCAGTACAGCAATAAGCACGGAAAACAAATAGCAATGTGAATCCAGGTAGGTGCCTCAGACTTGTTTCATCAATACTGACTCAAACTCAGCTTTCGCCAGTGTTCACGACCTCTGTGTGTAGATGATAGCTGGGCTCCCAAGCGGGGATGCCTCATGACCGCTCGGGCCAATGCAAAATACCCAATGAAGAAGCGTTTGCACAATTAACCTTGGCATCTCCAGTTTTGTGAGCATCAAAAAACATCTGTGTCTGCCTGACACAGACTCAACTGTGTCACCCCAGTGATGAGCCACACTGGCTGCTTGCGGCTCACAGTGCAATCGTAGGATGTGTTCTGAACCCACCCATGAGATCAATCACCCATGTATTTGTAAGGGGCGATATCTACCCCCACCTAGATCTCTGCTCTCCATCATCTGCATTACTGAAAGATCCTAGGGCACCAGCTCCTCTTGTTCTAGAGTTGATTGTACCATATCCAAATAGTACAAGGGAAAACCAACGTCCCACCGTAGCGACATGAGCTACAGGCAAGGAGCGCTGGGCATATGCAGAGACAGGTAGGCAATAATGAGTGCCACCTCCTATCCCCACCTAGATCTCTGCTCTCCATCATCTGCATTACTGAAAGATCCTAGGGCACCAGCTCCTCTTGTTCTAGAGTTGATTGTACCATATCCAAATAGTACAAGGGAAAACCAACGTCCCACCGTAGCGACATGAGCTACAGGCAAGGAGCGCTGGGCATATGCAGAGACAGGTAGGCAATAATGAGTGCCACCTCCTGGCAAACAACAATATGACTATTCATGCGCTGGCAAAAACACGCAAGTTGTTTTTGAGCATTTGCTGACGCTTCCCAGACTGACAGGTGTGAGCGCTGGGAGACTTAATTTTCAGGGCTGGCCACACTTTCATTAGGGCTAACGCTCTGCAGTCTAACAATAAATAAGTAAATCAACAGATCAAAGTGCGCTCCCAGCACCTCCATATTTCTTTCTTCGCAGGAAGACAGGTCTGCTGCCGTTGCTGAACCGCCTGCTGGCAGAGGAACCAGCAGAACAGTATTCTGAAGTATGCTAAGAAAGATTTATACCTTGAAGAAAAAGCCCAACACATCTTTTGGGCAAAATAACAATTGTGTTAGAGGGAAGAGCAAAGCCTCAAAATAAGGCAGAAACCAGTGAAAGAAGAGAGAGAAAAAATCCCAAACCAACACTTTGGAAATAGGGCCAGATCCTGAGCATCAAACACTCAAGCCAAAGGAGGATGGGAAACAAGCGGCAGTAATGAGTAAAAGAAAAGCATCAAGATTGCCATATTTGGCCATTACGTTTTCATCTGGATCAGTTTGTTTCTCCTCAGTAGGAACGATCAGAAGTTTCCCACTGGCCAGCTTTAGGGATAAGCTGGATTGAAAGCTCTGGCGGTAAACCCCTCCACACAGCAAGGGTGTCTGGAGCCAGAGCTGCCACCTGGCATGAGCGGGGTTTCCTGGCAATAGGGACTCGGCAATTCAGTTTTCAGTGAGCAGGAGTTCCCCTGCCCAGGGAGCACGTTTCGTTTCCAAAACGAGTCTCAGTTTGTGGAGGAATGTCTAAGACGATGGTCCACTTCTAAACGGCAACAAATATTTCAAGAATATCAAAACCTTCTGGGAATCAGAGTCTGAATCCCTGTTCAGACTTCCGCAGAAACCTGAATTGCCTAAATTATCATGTGTAGTGCTCCCACAGCATCCTCTCTTGGGAAGTTATCTGCAGGAGACCGAATTAGGCCAGAAATTCCGATTCATGTTCAATGAATTTCCTTTCCTGAAAGGTGACGATGCAGGAACGAAGAAATACTTTGGGCTTGAGTTTGTCCAAAGCTGCGAACATACATGTGAGCCTCCACAATGACCAGCTTTAAGGAGCAACACATGCTCTCCCTTGTCTGAATGCCACATTATTTTAACCGAGAACTGAACGATTCAGTGGCATGGATTATACTGCCTGCCATAATTAGTTTAGGAGAAAGATCTTTTCCTTTTAATATTCATAACTCTCCTGCTGCCGGTTGCTTCCTCACTCAAGGTCTTCATCTTTTCCACATCGACATGGCAGTCACTCCGGTCCAGTGATCTATGAATCCATTCCTGGTACAATGAGCAACGCAGGAGGGCATACGTGAACACACAGAGCAGGGAAATCCATGCCACAGGCAGCAAAGCAGCTCCCTCTACGGGCTTTTAAATGGTTAAACACCTGCCTCTTCATAAGAAAATACTGCAGGGGGATGTCTGCTGCCCAATTCTTCAGCGTGCCTTACAGGGTTAAGGATGCTACTCCCCTGTAATCCGATGTGCAGAACCCAAGGGACTGGTTTAACCCCTCCTGTTTTCATGCAAATTAAATTGATCTATGTGAGCTTCCTAACATTTTTGCTCTCTCTGCTTTCTGCCCTAGGTGACTGTGCACGTCCCATGGCAATGCTGATACGAGACAGGGCTTTGGCTGTGCATCTCTGAACTGTTCTCTCCGAAAGCTGTATGCAGCCTGCAGAGCGCCCCTTGGCCACATTTTACACATAGGCAGGCAGCAGACTTTAGGAAGAAGCTATCATAGACCCACAAATGAATGTATTGATCTCTACCCCCACTTGGCTGTCCTTCTGCCCAGGCAACCCTGGCCCCCTCCTGCTGAGGGACACAGGTACCCTTCCCAGCTCCTGTCCAACTCCACCATGGCCACGGATGCTCCATTCTGCTGAGGAGGGGGCTCAATTTCAGCACCTGCTTTTCTCACGAGCCAGGAAGGGCTTTCAGATCCAGCTTGTTCCCAAGTGCAAGCAGCATGCCCCCACCCTGTGCCACCACTTCAAAGTGAGATTCTTCCTCTGCAACTTCTGCCAGCTCAGCATTTCTTCCCTCCACCCTAGTGTCTAGCCCTCAGCTGGACACCACCCCCGTCCTTGGACATCTCTCCATTTGCTATTGCTTAGTGTTTGAGGAAGCAGTTTGCATATAAGGTAGGCTAGGAAGAAAAACATCTTTTACTGCACTGAGCTAGTGGACTATGAAGCAACAACCTCTCTTTAGAGCATCCAGGGCTGATGAGAAAGCATACATTTTGTGTCTTTAGCTACCTACATCCACAAGCTGAGCAGCTGACACTTTCCTAGCCTGTAGAAGAGGGTGCAGGGAAATTGCTTTTAAACAGGGGTAGTGTTCATGGGTCTGTTTGTTCTCCAAGTTACACAGAGTTCAGAGCCACACAGGGGAAAAGCCAACGGTGACTCAGAACAGACCTGGTATCTTCTCTTTAAGCCAAAAGCCTGGCAACATGCCCTTGCAAAGAAAAAAAAACCACCAAAAAAAACCCCCACAAAAAAAAGGCACACCAAAAAACAAAGCCTTGATTTGCCAACTTCATGCAATTTAACCAACTCAGCCATTGTTTCTTCTGTCCTAGCTGGTATTAGAAGTGCCAAACCCAGCATTTGCACTAAGCTGCGATCACTTTTTCCTCTTCTTGGCCTAATCAAATACAATTGATTTTAGGAACATCTAGTGCTGGCCTTGCATCAAGAGACTCTTATTCATACACATATTTTTTAAACAAAGAAAGTTCTTTCCTCCAGTATCCCACAGCCAGGCACTATCAGCCATCACAGCAATAATGCACAACAAACAGAACTCAGGCATGGCCATGGTGCCCGTATTGCCAATAAAGACTGGAGCTGCTGCATCCAATTAATCCAAAGCTTCAGCCTGCTCTACATCTCCCAGCCCTGCACTAGTGAGCATATTCAGTAATTTATTATGGAAATCAACAGAGAAAACAAACTTCCAGGATTACCAGACCTTGGACTGCTGGGCAGACAGCAGAGCCTTCCCCTTATAACAGCATGGTATGTAGAAACTCTTTCTTGCACCACAAAGTGTTTAAACACCCTTAGAGAGGGCTGCCACAGCTCCTTTTCAGAAGGACAAGAGCAGAAAGCTTCATATCCAGCTGGATTCAAGGGAAGCTTTGGCATCAAACCAAATGAAGATCTTCAAGGGAAAAATTGGGAGGAAATGCTCTAGCCACAGATAGGTAGAACCTGGCAGTTTGGGCTGCATCTCAGCTTACAGGAGTTGGCTCCTGAAACTCCATCACAAAGGCAAAGCCCTGGTGTCTCCAAAGAGGTAGAAAGTAATACACAACAGCCCTGAAAAGCAGCTGGTGCGAGCAGGAAAAGCCTCTCACAAAGATAGCACTGATCAGGTGCAATTTTTCATGAAAAGTACACAAGGGTCAGAGATGGCAGCTGGATCATGATGCAGGGAAAGGGAAGCCACATACTCTTATGTCCCTGTTCGTCAGTTAGCAAGTAGTGCAGGCAGCCCTGGCCTCTTAGAGCTTTGTCACACCCTGCTCAAAAGTTATTCTGACTAAATAAAGGCAACAGACAGAGACAAGAGATGTAGCCACCAGCTATCTCCGTCCCCTGCCAACACCTCCACCTTGCAGTGCGTACAGCTGCCAACCTTGGCGGAAGGGGGAACCAGGAACCAAAGCCACAAGCAGATAAAAGTGTTTCATGCTCTGATCCTAAATGATAGGACCCATAAATAGCATGGTGGCACTACTTGACAGAGGCAGCACCTTCCCCAAGTGCCTATGAAGCGTTCCTCGTTAGCTCAACCTGCAAGGCAGCAACACTGGCTGCCTTGGAAATCCATCATTGCTTCAGCTGCCCTTTAAGAGCAGGAGATGGCAAGGTTCTGGGTAATGAAATCCAAGAATGCCTTTGTCAATTAACTATGGAAAAAGCTGTACCATGCAAGCCCCATCTCACGCCCTCCATCATTTTTGCTGCTCAATATAACTTTAATTAATCTTTCCTTTGGCAATTTGAAGGAAGGGTGAGCACGCTGCAAACACCCACCGAGTATTAAATTGATTTCCTGTTTTATAGTCCTCTTTCCCTCCCTATTGGCCCAGCTATGATTTGTGGTCCTTCACTCAGAGGCATTTTTTCCACGCTAATATAATCCAAAGCCCCAAGCAACAACCGCATCCAGAAAAGTAACACTTTGCACAGCCGACAGCCCAGCCTCTGCCAGCACAGAGCAGATTCTCTCCTGCCCCCTTTTCTCCCTCCACCACAAGAATTCAAATCAACCATCTTACCTTATCTCCATACCTTCAGCATTTTTGCCGGAAAAATTGGCAACGTTTTTGTCCTAAGGCAATCAGGTCCCCACAGTTTCCTGCCTGCCATTTGTAGTAGCGCGTCTTAATTACCGAAGTGCTAAGGCAAAGCCTATTCCGCTTGCAAACGCGACCTCCTGGCTGAGGTACCAGGCTGGTCTTGTACTCCAGATATCTGGACCTAAAACCAGAAGGTAGGAACACCAAGCTCAGCTGAGCTCCCCAATAACTCCACCTACCCTCAGAGAGAGACACCACCTCACCTTGGGCTTGTGGGGCTGAAAGCAAGACCTTTAGCAGCAAGCACACCCCAGTGCACAAGCCAAGCCTGGGGTAGGCAGGAAAATAAAAGTCAACTGAGTGCAGTCCAGCTACGCGGCAATGGAACAAGCTCTTTTCAAAAGGACCTTCACCTTGTGGGGGACACAGGCCCTGATTTTCAGCAGTCAACCATTTAAGGCTGGGGCAGTTAGGGATCACCCTCTCACCCCAGTGTCACCCCAAGGACAGGCACGGGGACTAGCTGCCAGCAGTTTCTGTCTCAGGCATTCAGGTCCTCGTTCAACACCACTTTCTCGGTACCGTGGGTTAGGAGACCTTGACCTACAACATTGCACCCCCCTCAGCAGCTGTCCCACAACAGCCTTTCTGAGCCTTCTGGCCACCAGCTTCAGTCTTCCGGGAGGAGACAATCCAGGTCAGACCTTCTCCTTAGGTAATTCCCATACCATGGGACTTGCCCTGGATTTATTCCTTGAAATTAAGTTGAGGAATAATAAATTTTCTTCTGCCATCTCTAAGGTTAAGACTAAAACTGCTGTAACCCTAAACTTCATTTGCAGTGGTACAGTGGCTAAGCACTGTCCCCCTCTGAGGACATTTCACCAGCCATGCCCCCAACGCAGAGCGAACCATTACAGCTTATTTAACTGCATCATTTGGGGAGGGATGTTCTTCCTTCAGGTGGCAGGTTCCTTTGCAAAACCTGCCCCTTTTCCCTGACACCCTCGGTGCCAAAACCTCACTGTTTTCACCCCAAGAAATGCAGCAGGGGAAATGGTGACCCCAAACAGACAGGCAGGAAATCCACTGCCCCCTGCCCACCTGCAGAAAAAATGGGCTTATCATGAAAATGAACAGAAGCAGAGCCATTAGCTGAGCTGCATCCTCAAAAAAGGAAGGTAACAACCCAGGCCTGCTTGGGGCAAACTTTAAGGCAGGCTGACAATTTAAAACCACATGGTCCTGGATGAAAGGGGGCAGTTCATGATAGATCACGTCTATTCAAGGGCCAGACAAGGAAAGCAAACATAGGCTCATTTTACTCATTGTTCTTCATCCACCAACACCAGGAGAGGAGTGTTGCAGCACCGTTGGAAGAGAGAAAAGAAATGGACAGCAGGAAGGAAAGAAATGGGAGCTATTTACGGAGGATAGCTAATTTGAGCTGTTTACAGACTTCCCCTCTGGGAGCTCAGGGATGGGAGGGTGGCAGGGGGGTGGTTTCAGCCATTAAAAATACAACGTGAGAATCCATTAATTTTCCATAGAAACAATGTCGTCATAGAACCGAGACAAATCCGATCAGTCATGCAAATGTGCTGATGTTAAATTCTCAGGCCTGGGTGGGGAATTTGGGTTGCCAAAAACACAACAATGAAGAGATCAGAATGAGATTAGCAGCCAGAGTGGCTGCAGCACTGAATGGCGTGGCGGGGGCATGGGATGTAACCAAAGGCACCCCCAGACTATAGTGGGGTTCGTGCCCTAAGCCGAGCATAGGTGCCCAGCAGAACAGACAAAAAAAACCCCCCGTTGTCCATGTATGAGATTTCGGGAACCGGGCAAATGCCACAGTCCTGCTCTGCAAACCAGCAAGAACCTCCGCAGACCGCTGAGCTCACTCCAGGGAATGAAAGGCTGAGCACCCCGCAGGACTGGGACCCTCGCAAGCTGTGAAATCACAGTGTCAAAGAAAAGTAAGAGGAGATAGCCGAGGAAACAGGTGGGTCTGTCTCGTAGCACAACACAGCAAAGCAGTAAGCAACACAAGTTTAGGAGAGAAACCAAGGAGGAAGCAGGTTGGCACCAGCACTGTGCCAGGCACATGCTGAGCTGTGATGCAGTCTGAAACATGGCATTTATGTGGTGTTAATAAGGGCCAAAATACAAAAAAGTATTTTTCCCCTTCCAACAACAACAAAAAAACCCCAAACAAAACAAACACACAACAAAAGGAGACCAGCAGATTTTATCTCCTTTCCTCCCTCTTCCCTCTAAAAATCAAACTTTACAAACACTCCTCAGAGGGAGATACTACATACGGAAAATTACAGTGGCACCCCGAGCAGGAGGAGTGGAAATTGCTCACCCTGGCAGCGGAGCGCAGCCCTTCCTTGCGAAGAATCCAGCCACCATCCTGGACTGGCCTCACCACAAGTATTTAGGAGTTAAAAATAACCTTGCAAAATGAAGCGCTCCACCCCCTGCAGTATGCAAAACATTACTAGAGTAACGCCTGTGACAAGGATGCTTCCGGGTAAGTCTCACCGCGGGCAAAACCGGTTCAAAGAAACACATGAACAAAACAAAAAAAAGCAGAGGTCAAACGCATCCCAAGAGATGTTTCACCCAAGTTCATCCATAAGCCAAAATATCAGTATTTGTCATCACAAACAGCTGTTTGGTTCACCTGTTAAATTTGAAAACACGTTGGTTTTACATTTGAAGCCTTTGATGCTTACAGCAAAGGGAAGCCCCTCCGCACAAGCGCTGCCTGTGCTTGTAGGTGGTTGCTGGTGCCCACAAGCCTGGGGAAGGGCTCAGCCCGCCAGTGTCTGAGAAGGGGCACTCGCACCTGCACTGTGCACCTCAGGGAAACTCCCCGTACCACCAATTTGCCCAGAAACGGGCATTTGCCAAGTAACTCACCTTGGTCACAGAAACCTGACCTCTAGTGCCAGGTACTCCAAAGAGGTGGCTTTCCCAGAAGGGGACAATCCTGCAGGATACAGCGATGCCTCAGATGGGAACTGTGCTGCTAGCTCAGTGCAACACGGCCCAGAGCACAGCCTGCTGCAAGGACGCTTGTTTCAGGGAGACAATTACAGCCCCCTCTGGTAATTTAAACTCCTACAAGAAAGCCTGAAAAAACAGTGATTGCCTTTTCTTACCACGCGTATAAAAAGGATCTCCTGCTTCCCCTTCCACAGCTCGTAAGCCTTGTCAGCAGCCTGTTCAAATACCTCTCTGGATTTGCACCTTTAGAAACACGTGGCAAAGGACCCAAGCAGCTTGCCCAGCAGACACTCTTCAAGCCTGCTTTGTGATGGTGAGCATTACCAGACCGTCAGCAGCACACCCATATATGAATACTGTACTGTGCAGACATCCCTGGGTGGCACACAAAAATCACAGCGTTGCCCTCGTAGAAGAGGTTCACATCCTGCCGTGGCCTTCCTTTGGGTGGTTCCTTCTGATGCCCCAAAGCCTCTTCCTTTCCAGTCAGCCCTATCAGCAGTGCTCCCACAGCTCTGCTTTCACTGCTTCCTCACCCTTTTCTGAACCCCACTGCCATAAACTCTCCGTTCTTGTCTTTCAGTGTTACTGTCCCACATCAGCAAAACTCAACCACCCAAATGTCCACAGCAACCATCACTGCGGTCTCAGCAACTCCCACCGTGGTCTATTCCATTGCAGTTGCACGTATAAAGTAAATGCTTTTAATATTCAAGGCCACTTTTTATTGTCCTAGCCATACGCACCACAGTGAGCATCTAGGACTGTGCAGCAACACAACCCTCCCAGTGTACAGAGCTCCACAAGGACTTAAAGTTCAGAGGCTGTCACAGCTCCAGTTACGGAGGCAATTTCTCCCCATACAAAATTCCTCTCAAGATTCACAACCAAAAGCCACAGCAGTCACAACGTTCTGCTTTCTTCAACAAGATCTCATCACTCTCTATTTACTCAGATTGCTCACAAAGGTGTAGAATTCTGCTCTCATCAGACCTCAGAGCTTTAAACTGGTGTGTCGATATACCAGCATACAAGTGGAAGACACAAGCAAGACAGTCATGGACCATGCAGCCTTCTGTTGACACAACGGATCCTGCACCAGCAGTGAGCAATCAGGAAAGCAGTGAAGGGTTAAGTGTCATTACATCCATTCATCTTATTTATGCAGTAGGTGCCCATGAGAAGTCGGTCTTTATCGACACACGTCCTGTAACGTTCTGGCTCTCTGTTTCACTTCAAGCCCTTAACTACGTCTGGGTGAGGACATGCTCCCCATTTCCCAAGCGAGCCAGCTGCACCCTTCACTCGCTCAAACATCAATGACAAAAGCCTGCTCAAGAATATGCATCTGTTTTACGTATGGCTCATACAGCTAATTTAAACATTTTCCGTATGTTGCCAAAAAACTGTGACTGAATGCCACTTGCAAATAAATGGGGAGATTGTCTGGCTTCCACAGAGAAAGGTTTCATCACGCAGCTCGGAGCAACAGCTCCTTTGTTCCCGGGTCTGCCTGGGCTTCCCCAGCCCCTTCTGCAGTCAGATGCTGCTGACTGGTCCAAACGCTGCCTACTCCCGGCATCATGCCACCGCAGCAACACGCTTTATGGACCATAGTGAGCAGACTTTGGAAAAGACCTGCAATGAACACCTCAACACATGAAGAAGATCTATCAGGTCATGCATGCAACGATCCCCTGCCCCTGGTCCCAGAGAAGTTACTGACTCATAGGACAGGCATGCTTCTTGCTTAGCCCTCATCCAGACATTACCATCAGGCACCAGGCTGTAGCTCTTAGAACTCCTCAAAGCATAAATGAAGCTCTGGGGCTCCATGTAAGCTATAATTTCATGTTTCCACATTTTGCTGTGCCATCCGAAATTAGCATCTCACTTTTAATGTACCCATTGTGGCTTCCTGCTCAGTTCCAGCCTGGCAACAGGTCATTTGCCATATTACAGCTAGACCACATCCAACCTAATGGCCTGTAGCTGGGTAGATGGGAGGACTGGGCAGATAGACAGATAAGGCCTTCACTCAGGGCTACTGCTCTCCAAAAAGTAGATCTGGTCAGGGAAGCAAACAATAAATATCTCTATTTGGAAATGCAGGGGAGGTTATTAGAAGGATTTAAAAATTCAGAGGGGAAAGTACATGGATGCCACTATTTTCCTTGTCAATAAAGGCACGTTATACTTGCACCCCAAGAAAGCACAGTGCAGAATCTGTGCCTACTGGAACAGGCCTTGCGCAGTAAAACCCACCTCATCTCTTTAGACAAAGCTTGCTGAAGCAGGCACCAAACAGATGTCCCAAAGAGCCATCCAAAGATATGTTTCTCAGCCTGTCCTGAAGAAGTGAAGCAATTTTTTTTTGATCACAGAACCGAAGGTAGAGCTGGATGTCCCAGCTCCACAGCCCAGTGCTCCACCATTAGATAGACCATCTGCTGCTGGCCAGCACCAAGGTGGTGGAGTCACCTTCCCTCTCTTGAGGCTGAAGGGTTTCAAGTCCTTGTCACTTCACAAGGCAGTCATGCTACAGAAAGGGCAGTTGGAACAAGCAGAAGATGAGGGCGTTCAGCTCCACGTTCACTGGCACACTGGGCTGTTTCCCATTGCCCAAGGCAGGGAGGTTCACATTCACCAAAGCTATCCTACTCCTACACCTAGTGGCCATCCCGAAGCATCTCCTCCCTCTTTGGGGAAGCTGTCGGGGACCACAGACACAGTTAACTGAAAGTCCCCCTCTAATCTGATGTAGGGTGAAGCACATGAAGAATTATTCATGCAATTGATTCACATGGTTTCCGTCATTCATAAATTCCGATGCATAAAGGGGAGGCATCAGATTTGCACGTAACCGATCCAGACAGCTGCAGATTTCCATAGGCACTAAGTGCCTGCAGGCAGAAGCCACTCCTCATGTAATCCCATTAAACAGCTGGAATGAACGAAAATGCTGTGTGATTCAGCATGCTAATGGCAGCCACCTCTGCCTCCTCCACTGGTAGTGCAGGGTCCTCTCCAGTTCAGCCTCTTCCCGTGGGTCCAAATTACAGGAGCTATTTCATGCCCTGAACTCTGCAGGAAGCCTGGAGCACATGCAAATATGAGGCTACAGTAATGGAAGGCTGCCTTCAGAGAGTGCTAGGAACATATCCAGGCTCTCTGTCGCAGTCTGTCTCCTCACGGTAAGACGTAGCTTTTGGGGAAGATCACTGCAGAACACACAAGCCTTCTCATGAATGGAAATCAGTACACTGGAGATTGGGTATAGAAGGAAAATCAACACACGGCCATCTCCAAAGGCAAGGTGGTGGAATTCATACAAAATATAATAGCTAGTAGACCCAGCTCCAGACTGGAATCAAAGGCTCTGAAGTCAGGAGGATCTCAGGTGGAAGCTGTTTGCCATTTAAAGGCCCTTCGTGGCATTCAGCATTGTATCACATCACAGCAGATGTGAAGAGTCAGCATAAAACCACAGCGTTAAGTAATTTGAAGGAGGCATCATTAATCCTTCACCTCCTAGGGAAGGCCAGAAAGAGAGGCCAGCCTAACTGAGCTCTGTCCCTTCATGCAGCAAGACTCGCTTAAAGCATCCAGAGAAGATGATATTCAACAAGGCTTATGCTCTATGCATAGGCAAATATGGTCTGCCTTCCACACCTCCATAAACTGCTAACTCATTCTTAGTGCTTTCCAGTCACATTTGATCACTAATACATAAAATCTCCTACAACTTCATGGAAGCTGGAGGGTCTCTCAGTGAAGATTAGCTACAGCCAGTTTGTTCTCAACCAGCTCAGTCCCTGATTCCGCTCAGTTTCCACAGCTCACTGATACTGGGAGAAGAAAGAAGATGGGAGGGAAAACTGTCCTCCTCAGGACCACGTAGGAACACTGATGCAGAGCATCGGCACGCGCTCTGCCATGGTGCCACTCAGCTGTCTAAAAGAGAGAGGTTTTTTTCATCCTTGCTCAGTGTGCACCTCCCTGGCTCTGCAAGAGAAGAGAAAGGATCCCTGTTATCATCAGTCCCCTTCACCACACAGCTGGATCTATTCCAAGAGCAGCATAATGCAGTCATATAATTAGTGACTCTCACAATGCATAAGCAGGGCTGGACTGAAGGTGCAAAAGCAACTTCGATTTTGACATTTCCCAGCCTTAATAAAATGACTTTACGCAGGGAACGAAGACAACTTCTTTCCCTGACAAGCTGTTTGTGCCCTCTGTACAGCAAACAGTCTTGTGTCAGGAGCGTGCCTGACACAAGCAAGCTTGACAAAAGCAGGGAGCAAAGGGGAGAGGGGACAGAACTGCTTTGAGGCAGTTGCCAGATTTAACAGTGCCAGTAAGGTCTCCCCGCATTAGCCTTGCTCTGAGGCAGCGAAGCCCTTTTTTGGCTCAGGCTCTGAAAACACTTCCCAGCCCCAGGCAGACCAATGCCAGGAAAAAATCCAGCCCAAAGAACTGCAAACTAGAAACTGGTTCCAGTTTCCCACAGGAGTAAGCCAGGCCTTGCCACGAGCACCCCTGGGCATTGGCAGGAAGCAGGGTCACCAGCACCCCTGGAAAAAGGAAGGTATCAGAAATGGGAAGTTGCTCATTTATTGCAGAAGGAGACTTGTGCTGGGTCAGAAAGAGGACTCGGTGCTCAGGCATTTACTCCAGCATCTGCTGGTTTTCAGTACCTCCTGCTCCTCCAGAAGATGCCACGGACAGGCGATTAGCTCAGCAGGAGAACCTGAGGGAGCTGTAGCAAACCCCTTTCCCTCCCACCATTAGCAGAAAGGATGAGCAGGGAGATCTGCCCCCGACTCGCCCTCTCAGGGAGAAGGATTCCTGTGCCAGCTCTGGATCAGTAGAAAGAAAAATGCAAGCACTTTCCAGAAGGGCTGCCCCCATCAAAAGGAGTTTCCAGCTATTGAGCTATTGTAACAACCCAGCAGCAGCAAATCTGCTCCCCCTCCTGTCAGTTATCCCTCTGCAGCCACATCAACACCACAACTTTCAACCCATCAAATGCCAGTGCTTCCCTGCACGGTACACACCTGTACTTTAATATTAACCTTGCACAAGATTAAAACCACCACAAAGCAGCATTGCCTAGCATGGAGGTCTTCAAGCTGTACTCTTCCGATTCCCCTCCAGATTTTGCACAGACCTGCAGTATAGTGGGGAGCAGACCTTCACCCACTCTTCATGCACCTGCAAGACAGGACAGAGCTCCTTCACCATCAGACACTGAAGAGCTGAGAGCAGGCAAATCCACTGGTAAAACGGTGTATTACCAGGGTCTAGATGTCTGAGGAAGTTTAGAAATGTAATATTTAAGGTAGTCCAGAAAACATAACTCAGTTCCTAACCTACCATTCCTCAAAGCAACCAACACGTGACAATTTCTTCTCCACACTCAACTATACAAGTAGCCTCGTGTCCATGTTTCATTCATTTATCTGGACGTTACTGCCCTGCATCAGTCTTCATCATACACACTCAAATACTCCGCACTCAGCAGTCACGCAATGCACACACCACCCCTGAGATATGTTGATACGATGGAGACTGTTGAACTACCATGCTGACAGAGAGGTGATGCAAACATGTCAGCCCAATTTTTATTTTACTCAGCCAGGAGGAAATTGAGAGCACAAAGATCCTTAATTTTTTTGTTTCCCTAGCAGGAACTGCAGCGACAGAAAGATACTGTCAGCACCACAAAGAAAAAGCTTGCATCCAGCACAGAGATCCATACTTCGGTTTTATTCCATACTGGCTAGGCAGGATGAGTATAGTTCACCGTGTCCTTTGACATCCAAGGTGTCCCTACTGCAGGAATGGCACAGCTGTTACAAAGGGACTGCGTATTTTCCGATGAGGAACCAGTATTTCCGTGGCTGGTGATGGCTTCACATGCTGAGGCTGGTTTTGTCTCCTCACCAGGTCTGACTGCGCATGAAAGGTCACAAGATCAATGACAGAAGGTGGCACAATGGGTCAGAGAGCAAGGGAAAGGGGGAACACATCGATATATTTCTCTGGGCTTATTGCTAGTAGGCCCTTTTACAACCACGTACTAGATGCTGAAAATCAGTCATGATTCACGTGAAACCTTATCTGCTCCACTAGTCCCAGATGCAGGGCAAACAGCCATTGGGAAGTTTGGGGAAGACAACCCAAGGAACTTCACAGATCTAGAAGTGACAAATAAAACCCAAAATATTCCCCCAAGAGAAAAAACAATGCACTGCACCAAATACACATGCTTCTGCCATCAGCAGAGAATACTGTGTATAAACCACCCGAAGGACATGCACTGTCACAGCAAGCTTTCCAGGTGCCATCAGAATGAGGACAGGTTGTGAACTTTCACAAGCTAGGAAGTGCTCCTGTCAATTGCTCTTAAAAGTTGCTTTTCCCTAGTCACCCCTAGCTCCTAAACAGAATGCCAAACTAGCTGAAAGGCAGTTATAAGCTCATATAATCAAAGCTTCAGGAATGGCATGCTCTGTGTTCAGGGCAAGCCACAGAACCAACTCACCCACAGCACTGCCTTCATATTTCCTTCTGTTGACACTGATAGAGGATGCATATTTATTCTTACTCATCTCGACTTCTCTGCCCTGTCCAACAGAGCTGAATAATCACTACTAGAGATCTGCTACTGATTCTAGAAGGATTCTCTTTTTTATTCTTCTCAACCTCACTGGTTCACCCACGGACTGTTCACGTGATGAACACCACCAGCAGCCATCTGTAGATGCCACAACAGAGAGCGACCAGTCTGTGTCCACCATACACCCCTATCACAGCATCACAGCAGGCAAGTGCTTAGCCGAGACTGGGTAAAGAACAACTTGTTGGCACAATGTCCTTCCCTGAAATCAGGGCCATCACAAACACAAGGTGCTTTTTGAAACCATACCTTCAGCCACAAAACTGACTAAAAACTCTAGCAAAGTAACAGAAGTTTCAAACTTCCAGTACTAGAAGATGTCCAGATACTACAGGGGCGAGTACATTACCGCTGGGTTCCTACACTGTCCTTCCTTCCATCACCCCCCACACCATTTGTTAGACACTTCCCTGGAGAGGACAGTCATTTGGGAGCAAACACATGCACCTCCTCTGGTCATCCCCCCTCCACTGCAAATGAATTAATGGGCACATTGAAAATTGTCCCTCAAAGAACCGAGTGGTCCAATACTCACCTGCAAAACGTGCTGCAGGGGTGTGGAGCATGGCTGCTACTGCCCTCAACATTTCCCCTCCTTTTCCCCAGCCAGCATGAGCTTGGAGTTCTTCAAGAAAGGATTTTCTTGCAATAGCAAGGGGTAAGTATTTTCTGCTATTAAAACCAGCTGGGTTTCTCTGAATCCCATAAGCCAGAGACAACGTATGGAAAGTTTTGGTCTAAAAGGAGACAAGAATGGAAACTGGTAGGCAACACAAACTAAACCAGCTGCAACACCTGATGCACTGACGCACATGTAGATAAGAAAAGGGTAAAGGGATGCTGCAGTTAAGCTCTGGCACTTCTCGTCCCAGGAGGCTATGGATGCTAAAAGCTTACGCAGGTTCAAAAAGAAAGCAGATGGAAGACAAATCTATCCAAGATCATTAAAGACAACGAACCGTCTCTGGCTCAGGGACTGTGGAGTCTACTACAGTCGAGGAGACTTTTTGGACGTATCACTCTGTTCTGCCCTGCTTTTCTACACCTCCCTTGGCATTTGCTGCGGGCCCAATGGAAACAGGCTACTGAGTTTGTTTGGAGGCAGATCAGCCATTCTTAAGTATTAACAGCACATTTCTAAGGGATCATTTCAGCTTTAGCAAAGCTCCAAACACAAAAGAGCAGATTTATAAAAGGCCTTTAGAAAGTATTTTCCAAGTGCTTATCCATACCTTTAGGATCCCAACTAACTTTAAAATTCTGGTCTGAACTGCCTTTGGTGGAAAAGGAGAATTTTTATAGAGCATCTTTAATAAAATGGCAGGATGTACTCATCTCTCTGGGATGTTCCTAGAGAGGAGTCACAGTAAAACATGCAGTATGTTGGGCACTGAATGACAGGGCAAGGTATGTAAGCAGAGAGGGAATAACGTGGTTACCAGCTGGGAAACTACTGAACATGCAGAGCCACAGATCAGTCTTCATGGCTGGAAAGCTCCTCCGATTCCCCCCACTAGTAGTTTTATTCTGACCCAGCTTGGAAAGCGACAACAACAGGCTGGATCATTCCTGCCAAACCCCAAAGGACCACGAACGGTTTCAGAAATGGAGGGGGTGTTCAGAACGGCTTGCTTTGCAGAGCCCAACTTCCAGGCAGTGAGAGGGCGAGAGAGAAAATGCAAGGCTGAAATCACCCCCAGACACATTCAGCTCGTTCAAAGCTTCCAGCAGGGGGATTTAGCCGGAGCTTAAAGCAGTTCTCTGTGACTCTTTGTCACAGGAGTGTAGGTACAAACAAACAGGAGCTGGGACAAAGGGAGTCAACACACATTTTATTAGTAAAAAGTTAATCGGCTTAAAGTGTGCAACTAAATAAGCAAAGCTTACATTAAAGTGACCCGCCAAGAAAAGATGCCATGGAAATAAAGTTATAGGAAATACAATATAGTCTCTATGTTCTTTTGTAATCCAGCATGATAAATATTCATGATTTTGGGTTAATGGGGTACCCAGCTCTCAGCCACCACAATAGTTTTTTGTTTATTCTCAAGACCATGAACTTTGGAACCATGAACCTGAATTTCAGGACTCTGCATTCATGCATGTTAGCAAAATTCGGGGCAAGGCAGGGGGACGGAGACAACGCCAGGACCTTGGCTTGTGACAGTGTAACGGAGGTTGCTGGCAGGTTTTTGATAACGGGTAACAAGAGCCCCAGGATGCACAGGACACCCTCTCTGCCTCACCACCAGCAGAAGAATGAGACAAGAGGCACCACCTGCAACACAACCCCATCCCTCACCTCCAGCCTCTCCAGGACATGGCTTATTATAGAGTTTCTCTCTCCAGAGGACAAGGGCATCCTCAGGCCAGCCCTCGAGGAAGCAGCAGCTGCCTGCATCGCACAGCAGCATCACAGAGCAGAGAAGAGGTCCACTCCTTACACGGGAAGGAAGACCTGTACGCCCCTAAACACAACCCCTTGAGCCTTCATATTGACTGAAAGGGCATTTTGGCATTCTGAAAACAGTCCTGCAGGGAGAGGTCACCAAGCTCCAGCCCAGCATTCACACCGGATAGCAAACATCCTCCCAAAACACATTTTAACGAGTCCCAAACCTCCCTAGCCAGCCCCACATCCAGCTGATCCTTTGGCGGTGCCGCCTTCTGCTGATAGCAACATTGCCAGCTTTCCCAGTTTTGCTACGAGACCTTCCAACGTCTCTACTCCCAGTTGTATTAACACGTACAGATTACTGTTCCCCCTCTCGAAGTATGTTAGGAGTCTTTGGGGTTAATGAAGGACACGAGGAAACTTTTTAAAAAAAAGAAACAACACAGAAACTGAAAGTTCAAAGTCTTGAAAGCAATATGAGGAAAACAACTTTAAATGTCGAATCGAATCCATTTTAAGACTCTTGAGCTTGTTGGTTTGTTTCCCCACATCCAGTCACAACTAAAAGCAAAGACTATGATCCGGTAAGGTCTTCGGGAGTTTCCTGGTGTATTCCACTCACCAAAGTACCATCCTCTTTCCCCACAAAACCTTCCCATTAGCTTTTCCTCCTTCTCCCATGTAATATACTGAACCATGAAAGCAAGCCTTCAAACAGCCTGGCACCAAACAGCAAGGCTCTGTTTTGCTGAGAGCTAGGAGCACAGCTCTCCACTTTGTATCACTGTGGATCAGTCTCCTTGGTCTGCAAACACAGCTTGTATCCCTCCACCGACCCCTCTGGGTTTAATTGCCTATTTTAGGGAAGGTGCAGCCTAATACTTGTATGTTCTTCATGCATCTTCCTTGAGGACAACCTAGATGACGAACCTTGCCACAGTGAGCTTTATTTCTCCCCTTGGGCAGAGCTCCTCATTCTGATCAGCTGAACCTGAGCAGCAATAGGACAGGCAGAGCAAAGGCCAACCGTTTCTTCAGAATACGGCTTCTCGTAATAATACAAAAGTCTAAAAAAACCAACAATGCTCCCTTAGATTTTCAGTCTCTGATGCTTCAATTGCAATACTTCTACACAGGACTACCATTAAATATTCATACATAAAGAAGAGGAAATTAGCAAGAACCATGAAAGTTGAGAAATTAATGAAAAAGCTGAAAGTGTACTTTTGGAAGGAAAACTATTTCTCCAACTAGTGAAATATCTGCCTTGAATCACAGAAAGGCTCTGCCTAAAAATCAAATACATTAGTAAACAGCAACAGCCTTCTCCAAACTGAGGTATCCTGCTCGGAGAGCATGTATTTAGCATTTACCTTTATACTATGGTATCTTTGCAATAGCTGCATTAGCATAAAGATGACTGTCCAGAGGGAGGAATACACAGATGTGCACAGGAGGAGGGGAACTCATTGGGAAGAAAACGCTTTCCCCATTCCCCGCGTGGAATTTTGCACAGAACGTCCTGTTCCTCCTGAAACAGGGGACACCCCCGTGCTCTCCCACCCAGCTCCAAGGACGTGCCTCTTCCCCTCACGCTTGCCACAATCTACCTCCATAACGACGAGCCAGTGGGACAGCCCAAACCTGGCAGCTCCTTCCATTTCACACCAAGCAGAGGTGTAGCTATGAAATACACAGGTGCCGCAAAAGCATCAGGATCCAGCCGCCGACACCGCCCAGGAGGACAGAAGGAGCTGGCGCACTGGTTTGAGGGTCTCCATTTCACGCATGCTTGCAAACCCCATGGCAAACTCACCTCTGCCAGGAGATGAGGGATCATACAATGGGCAAGGAGGGCAAAAGAACAGAAAACGCTCTTCTCAACATCAAGACAAAAAAGAGGGCAGCCAGGAAGTTTTACTCCTCACAGCAACACCCCATTACTAACTAGCAGTTTATCTTGACAACAAAGCTTTCCAAGAAAAGGCAGAGACTTGGGCACTGGAGCAATGGCCTTAGGAGATCCCGCTCTCTGCCCAGGAAACAGCAAAAAAAAAACCCCAGCGTATCACATATCACCTTCTTACTGAAGCATGACAAAGAAGAGAATATATGGCAGAAGAGGCCAAAGAGGGGAAAACCAGAAATCAATAGGATCTAACAGAGCGTGACGGAAAATCACTTCCCCCATAAAAAGAGGTTACTTGCCAGGTTAATGAATCTTTTCTGTTCTGTACTTAGACACCCAGGAAATGGAAGGGGTCACAGGAGCAGTGTGGGTGGGAATGCAATCCCTAGAACATGCTTTCAAGAACAATCAAAGGTTAGAGATTAAATCCAGGCAGCGGTCAACTGCGCAACACATCAGCAGCTTGATACACGGGCCAGCTGCAGCTCGGAGCAAAATACACTTCCAACATCAACAGCACAGCAAATAACAGGCTTCTCTCCACTGCAAAAACAGCCCAACAGGCCACCCCAGCCCTCCCGAAGGGTCAGCCCCAAGAATTGGAGCATCTCTGCCTTCCTGGGTCAGCGGTGCCAGCAGGGACAAAACAAACTGGTCTATAAGTCTCTGAGTAACTGCAATAGGACCACAAAAAACAGCCCGCGCCAGAAGTCACACTGTGCAAATAACTCAGAAAGCTCTTGGCCCAGCAGCCAAAACTTCTCAAAACTCACTTTTAGGTAAAGACCCGTGCCTTACTCTTGTTGGGAATGCACAGGCAGCAGACAAACCAACAGAGGACTGTCTGGACAATGGCAGGGTGCAAGATCTGGTGGCCACAGAAGCCTGAACTAGACCTCTGGAGTATCACACACATCCAAAGCCAGGTGCATATCACTTTGAACTGCAGTTTCTTCTGACTGGAGCTCAACTGACAGGCTCCATAAAAGAAGTGCAGACCCTTGCTGTCTTATCACTCCCCTGTCCACATCTAACTTGAGCTACCGACAACAGGTCACCCAAGGAATAGCCTTACTTCGGCCCAAGATACTCAGTAAGGGAAATGCAGGTGCATGACTTCCAACCTTTTCAAGACCACCTAACTCATAGCTCACTATATTAGGTTCCCTCACTGCCTGCCAGGATCATTTACCAACTGCTTTTTCTCAGTCTGGGGCCTCTTGACTTCAGTACAGCTCAAACACCTCTGCCACGTAGCTACCCAAGCTTCTCCTGCAGCAGTTGCCTCGTTTGCTACCCGCTACTCAACGTCTGCAACAGAGAGATGGACAATGCAGCCAGAAGTCCCCTTTGTTACCCCTATTTGATGCAGTCTCAGGGTAGACACGTTGCACAGGACAGCTGTTCGAGAGAGGCAGAGTTCCAGTTCACATCATTCGAGTCTGCCTTCGTGCCCGAGGAGCTACATCACAAGCTCCAAAGTACACCTAATGCTGGCATTTCTGCAAGAGGGAGTTTTGACTTTGCGAATCCAGTGCATCTAAGTGGTTTTATATCTGGGGAATTTTAAAGCAAAACCAATGCCTTACTGAACCTATACCTTCATCACACAGCATCCTGTCAACACACTCATCAGTGCAGACAGTCCTCTACTTCCACAACAGACGTCTGCCCCTGGAGCAGGGACAGACCCTTCTGTCAGGTACAGCCAGGAGTAGCGGGAGGCAGGGCACAGTTTGTACCTCCAAACTCTGCTCACAGGAATGAATGAACAACCCCCAGCAGGTCTCACCTGAAATTCAGCATGCAAAATACCAACCAAAACAGATAATTTTGCCAAAGTTCAGAGCAAATGAAAACACTGCTGATTTGGCAATGCTATTTGCAGGCAATGCTATCTAAGTTCAAAGTCTCCCACTGACGAGGCGTGGGAGACAGGCAACACCCATTGCTATAACATGAGGACTGGAGAGAGGTAATTCTCAGCACCCTCCAGGACCATATCAACCAGCTTCTAATAACCAGACAAAGGGACTCAACCATACTCCAACACTAACGCTCAACAGGAGGAGATAAAATGCTCAGCAGACTTGAACTTGTGTCTTATAACACTGTGCTACAGTTTGCTCTCCAAATAGCTTTGGGGTTTGTGGATGGGGAGGTTAAACAGATGCTTTTTGCTTGGGTGCTGACATTTGCACGAATACAAAATGACTTGAGAGGATGTGAATTTCCGTTCGGGTCTAAAGCTGAGCTGATTCATGGACCGGCAGCAGCTGCGGGTCTCTGACAATTTGTATCAGTCAAACCAGAGGGTGATTTACCAGTCGCTGGGGTTTTGCTTGGGCTTCCTTCTCAACACGCAGTTAAACATTTCTCTCCATTCCAAGCTGGGCTGACACAAACTGGCCAAGAAAGAGCAATCAATCATTGAGAGTTCTTTAATCAAGGGCTTCCTTGCACATTTAAGCAGTTTCTATTGACAGGGAACCTTCCTGTTCAGGAAGTGCTAGAGTGGATCTGAACATCAAAGTACACGCGCCCTTGGAGATCAGCATTTCTGGGAGCTCAGCTACAACAAAGGAGGGGGGGGGGGGGGGGGGGGGGGCCGAAGAAGAGGGGGCTAATCAGACCTAGTAGCTGAATCAAAACAACAGCCGGTTTCTACTCAATCATCCATCCTTTCTGAGCAGTGAAAGCACATTTCAGCACTAGTTGAAAGCAGTTTTGTTGCAGGTTCGCACCTGCAATACTCATGATCCAGGACAACCAGGTTGTTCAGTGTCAGAGGTGCCCCCTTGTTTCCAAGGTTGCCCGTTTCCAAAAAGAGCATACAGACCTCCTCAGCAGCGTTCTCCCCTGTCCCAGCACCATCTCCTTGGCACAGACAGCTCTGGACTCTGATTCACAGGAGCCGGCCACACCATTTCCCTCTGGTTTCTCGAGGGCAAGGGGAGATTGGCACAGCAGCCCACCTATTACAGCAAACGGCCCCTTGCACAGAACTGGTTCATCACGCGCAACACAGCAGGTAAATGCACACCATAGCAGAGGGCTGCTGTTCAGGTGAGCGAGGATGGAAGAACCTCCCGACTGCTGGGAGAACGGCATGAGTTACTGCTGGGATGGGAGAGGAGACAGGGTACCCCACAGCCTTTTAACACAGTTTTAGCAGTAAGAAAGAGGTGGCTTACCAGTAAAATGCAGCTAGTTCTTGGGTTAGCCGTCCAGCAAGGCAGAGACACACTACGCAGGAGGTTAAGACAGGAGGAGAAGAAAAACTCCAAGCATGACTGCGAAGGTAGAATTTAATCACACAAGTGGAAAGCGCCTCAAACCAAAATCCTCACCTTGTGGACTTTTGAAGCCTGGAAGACTTGCAGCACAGTTTCTAAATGCCTTTGGCTGGGGCTCTGTGACTTACTAATCTTATGCCACAGAACACCTGAGGAACAAGCAGTCTTCCTTGATCAAACCTGCGCAGGCTATGGTCAAGGGCATACAACCGTGAATTGCACCCAGACCGTATTGGGACCGGTACTGTTTAATATCTTCGTCAATGACATAGACAGTGGGATCGAGTGCACCCTCAGCAAGTTTGCAGATGACACCAAGCTGAGTGGTG
>NW_008795129.1:4088346-4094799 GCF_000699145.1 Aptenodytes forsteri
TCCAGGTCAGGTTGGACGGGGCTCTGAGCAACCTGATCTAGTTGAAGAAGTCCCTGCCCATGGCAGGGGGGGTGGACTAGATGACCTTCAGAGGTCCCTTCCAACCCAAACTATTCTATGATTCTATGACTACAAAGTTCAATAAAAGCTTTACAAGGTCTTTGCGGAGAAATATCCATGACAACTCCAAACACCTCTTCCCCACTCTACCAGCCTTCTTTAGGGAAATAAAAGCCCCCCCCGTCCTAAGTTTGCCCATCCCTTGTCCTGTCCATTGCTAAATCCCAAGGCATAGGTATACCACTGAGTGTTACATCTCACGCAGGACAAGCAGATCCAACACACCCCAAGAAGTGTCAAAGATCAAGCGTGCTTTTGTCAGATCCCAAGTAGACAGTTAAACACTGGAAGGACTTCAGACACAGATCTCAAGTGCTCCTTTGCCCAGTGACCATAAGGTTTTGCTCTCAAATTCCCCAGGCCAACGGCTTCTGTACCTGGGAATCTCAAGCTGCAAGAAAATGGTTAGTGGTTATTTTTTCTTTAAGCCATAGCCATTAGCTTGTGTTTGGCTAGGATTATAATAAAAGCCACCTTAAACCTTCCCTTTGAGGAGGAAGCTTCTGCTGCAGCTCTACCTCACTGCAAAATACAGCCTCCCCAACAGCAAACGGCTGCATCACCGAATGTGTATAAAGACAGAATATCTCCAGCAGTCTTCACCCACCTGTTTTCTGTTCTGTAACTGCTGTCACCTCCCCAAAACAGGTAAATTAAAGACAGAATAGTCTGTTCTCTCATTCTTTCCCAGACCACCCAAAAAGACTCAGTCAACTTCCTCCTAGAGCATTTAACCCTTCCTGCAATCTACCAGGGAAACAACGTAAGGGGCACGATTGCTTGTGAGATCTTTCTTCTTCCTCTACAACTAACATGATGGATCTGTGCTTCCAACAGAGAAAACGACATCTGCATCCCACTCAAAACCCAAGCAATATTTAAGCAACCCGGACTTTACAGATCCTGTCTCCCCTTTCTCATTTGATTACCCCCTCCAAGGCTTTCAGTTCCTAATAGCAAATTCCTCAGCTTCCTGCAGAAATGTCTGCGTGTGACTTCAGATGTTTGCACCACAACCCAAATGAAATTCGCTGCCTCCAGAACAAAAAGCGCTGTGCCTGTACAGAGGGAGAGCTAGAAGGAACGAATGACAGCAAAGCACAAGTTATGTATCCCTGTGAGAGCTTCTCTCGGGACAGCACTCAGGGTGTGAGACCTTCTCTCGGGACAGCACTCAGGTGTGATACCTCTGGTGTGGGGCATTTAGAAGCTGGTGGATCAAATCAGCAGGTGGAGCAGGAACAGGGATGCACGGTGGTACCCTGCGACTGGGCAAACAGGATCCGCCCTTGAAGGAGCAGTGGCTCAGCAGGAAAAGCTGCTCTATCATTGCCAAACTGCTTCTCTAACAACTCTCCTAGTGATAAAGAAACAGGGGAGACGGGACTACTGCTAAGTTCCCTAACGGCTCCCACCCCCCCTCACACCCCTTGCCTCAGTTCTTCCCCTTCTGAGCTCACACCCCTTGCCTCAGTTCTTCCCCTTCTGAGCTCACACCCCCAGCACTCCGCAAAATCCCTCAGGACTAACTCACTTTGCTGGTGCCATCTCCCTGCGAGAGCCCTGCTCCCGTTTCACAGCCCCCTCACGCCAGGTCTGCCTGCTCAGGAGCTCTGCAAGCAACGGCCCGGAGCAAAAACCATCTCTCTGATCAAAGCCTCCTGGAAAGAAGCTGAACTTGCTTGCAAGGCTTATTTGTGCCTATATGCAATTCCTCCTCAGTCGGGCTCTCCCCAGCAACGCAAAACCTCCTGAAGGGTACTTGAGGCATGCACAGGCAGCAGGAGCCCTAGACACTTTTGGCATCTGGCTCAGGAGCACGTGGCTAGGCAGGCAGGTCTGCCTGTCTCCTAACACAAACATCTGCACAGAGAAACACCGCATTGCCTGTTTGGCCTGGGAGTCAAGACTTGCAGGTTGGCCCGCGTCCGGACTTGGTCAGCCTATAGACAGGACATGTCACACGAGAATAAACGGCCTAGCCAGAGCAGACAGAACTGCGCCAAGAAACAGGGCACTCCAACACAGGACACCCTCAAAGGACCCCACCCTGGAAGATGAGCTACCGAGGGAAATGCCAGGCCTTGGGAAGCAACACTGCACCTCCAGCTCACAAAGGGCAGGAGGCACCGTACTAGGAGCCAAAGTACCCAGGAACCAAGATGCTGAGACCAAACTGCAGCTTTTTCTCCTCACCTGCTGATTTGGCAAGTGGAAAAGAGCCTCATCAGAGGCTTGCTGCTGGAGGGAATGGGTCATCGACCTTGTAAATATGCAGGGGACAAATTATTCAGTGCCCAGCTCTCCTTCCTATTTAAGTCTCCCACCTCCCCTTGCTGACTTAAGTCTGACTACACCATCTCCAGAGGTCACTTTGAACCTCAGAGATTCTGCTCTTCACCTCAAATTAAGTTAATATAAGCTTGCACCAAAATAACTACCAGAACGAATTACAGCCTATTTAATTCCTTTGGTTCCAGTTTGCCTGAGGAGCCCCAGAAGGATGTGCTCGTTTTGTTTACCAGGCATCCACAGTTCCTCCTGCTGCCTGTCTGTCAGGCAGCCTCACTCAGACCTGCACGCTGGCCTGGGTATCTTTAGCTGGATCCTCTGAGCAGCAGATCTATCCGAAGCACATGTCAGGCTTCCGACATTTTTCCATCTATAACGGAGCAGATCTGAGCAGGAGCCTTTGCACTGTTCCCTTTGACAAGCTCCAGTGACCTGCCGCAACAGTCGGCAAAACCCACCCAGCAGAGTCAGCACTGTCGCCTCCCCGGGCAACTCAAACCGACGGTGCAGCCCTGCCTCAGCTGCCCCTTTATCAGTCATTCAGGCATTTTGCCCCGTCTTCCTACCCTATCAAAAAGGCAGGAAAGCAGCCACAGATTAGGAAAAGGAGATCCTGGGAGGTTGGAGTTAAGAGGTTGAGCAGCAGTGGAGTTATGGCCCTTCAGCTGAGCCCTGGTAACTGAACACGTGTTTATACCAGTAGCTCAGTAGTTGCAGTGATTTAGGAGGCTACAGCCCTGTGCTGTCCATCCTGCCTTGCTGCTGCAGATTATTACACCCTTAGCTAATGCAACAGAGAAGAGCGTGCCAGGCTTTTCACTCCCAGTCTAGCAGATCAACTATCGACAGCCTGCGCTCAACCTCAGGACATGAGCTGCAAGGATGAGGAATTGGCAAGCTTTCATTTCGTAACCTGCCAGATCTAAATCCATCACGGTCTCTGGGTCACAGCCATTAGCCTGCAGCAAAAAAAGAAGTAAAGCACTATAGTTTTAACAGCTTTGGAAAACACATAAGTGGCGCAGCAGTTTGTCTTCACAATGGGCTAAGAGCCTGCATACAATCTGCAGCCACAAGACCGTGCACAGGAGCCCGTGCCTACAGCAGCAATGGAAACATCACCGCAAGTCTCACAGTGCCAGCTCTGTTCCCAGAGACCATCAAAAACTCTCCCTCGCAAAACATACCAGGCGCCTGAGCTTTTCACAGCAGGTCTGCAACCACTGCCCTCTCGCCAGTCACGCTTCTAGACAAATATTGACACTGTCCCACCAGTGGAGAAACTCAGGCCCAAGGAAGTCAAGATGACTTGTCACTGCTATAGCACATCAGGAAGAGAGCGTGATAGACTTCCTATATAGGCATTAAACAACAGCCCTGACACAGCCCAGCTGGGAGGGACAACTCCATTAGAGGTGTCTTCACCTCATCTCACTTACAGAAACGGATCTCTTCGCTCGTTAACCTTGGCTGGACTGACCCTTTGGGATGGCGTTTTCAGCAGTGAACACCTGCTTAGCTCTATTAACGGTCTAGCATTGCAAGAGGAAGAAGGCTGCGAATGCAAGGCAGGGGGAGGAGGAGAGGCAGGGTCCATGTGGTAAAAGTCTTGCTTGCTCTGTTTTGGGGCCAGCTTTACAAACTGGAGCCATTCAGTGCACAGAGATCGGTACATGGCATGTGAGGAGTGTCTTGTAGCCCAAGTGCTCTGCACTTTACGTTGATAGAGCCCATGTGGAGAGAAACTGGATCAGAGAGCCAGAAAGCACAGTCAGTCAGGACAGACCGAAAGAGTCAGAGTCATATGGTCCATAGAAAAGAAGACTGAAACATGAGAAAGCCGGTAACAGTGCTCACCGGTGAAAAAGGCTGCAGCAAAGCAGAAGGCACCGTACTGTCCTCCACACCCACGCAGACCGGGAGAGAAAAGCAGACTTAAACTGCAGTACTGGAGCCTCAGGTCAGACAACAGGAAAGCCAAAGCAATGCCGGGCTAGGCTGCCTGGCAGCCTCCGCCACAGACGGACGTGCGCCAGCACTGTCAGAAACACCAGCCTGGCCCTGGGCTCCAGAAAAGGACTGTGTGACCTCCAGAGGTCTTGTTCGCTCCTTCCTCTCTATTGGAAAGAAGACATTGGAAAAGTATTAGAGGCAAATCCTGAGAAGTCAGAATATAAAGATCATTTCTGCAATTCATCCTGACTGAACTGAATTGACAGGAATAACACACATAAGGTTTTTCTGCCCACCGGGAGAGGAGGTGAGGATGTACAATGAAGGGAGGCTGCCGTTTGCAGTCCAGGCTCTTCTCTGTGTACGTGCAGAAGTGACAGGTAGAGAGCCTGGAAGATGGGGGGACTGCAGGAGAAAGAGAGGGTCTTACAGCAAAGGCAGGTAAATGACAGGTTGGGAAATTAGGGTGGTTTTTTCCTTTTCTGCCACAGGTTCCCTGTCTGATGTAGGTAAGTCAATTAAAGTAAATGTTCTCTATGTGGTCCTTAAAGGAGCATTCCTCATCCTCCACGCACTTGACCTAACAGCAATACCCAACAGTCCCAAGCGCAAGCGAGGCACACCGGAGATGATGCCATACTTAAGGAGAAAGCAAGGATAATACATTTTCAGACGGGAAGGCCAAAGCACTGTACCTGCAGCTCTCCAGGTCTGAACCATAGCCGTATGTATCACTAACACCTAGTTTCACTGGAAAGAGAGAGAGATGAATTCATTACCATTTAGAAGCAGACACAAATACAGTAAAGCACGTTTGGGTGGGCTGGGTCCCATGCTGATTAAAAAGAATTAAAAAAACCCACCAAACCCTATATCAAATCACAAATGACTTACTGATCAAGGGAACGTTTTGTGCAAAAAAATACTCTGTGGAGAGGACAGAGTTGAATTTTGGAATAAAATCCACCACTCAGAACACAGCCCGCGTACCAGGCCAGTTAAACAACTTGCTGTACGAGACAGAGGGGCTGTGATAGATGTTGCCTTGACAGAGCTCGTCTATGAGAGCAGATACGGCTACAAGTCCCCTAAAAGCAGTCAGGAGAGAGCTGATAACAAGGGAAGCTATCACCAAGGGACACTGAGGAACAGCTAGGAGAGCATTCGGGGGGCAAAGCCCCAACTCAAAACAAAGACCAAGAACACCACACACAAACTCCTTCCTTTTTTCGATTCCTACAATATCAAGAAAATAGGACTTTGCACAAATTTATCTGTAAATGGAACAAGACTAACAAGGTATCGATTGCTCATTTCCCAGCAGAGAAGCAGTTCACAAAACCACAACATTCGCTGATAGCTGGAACCAACAGGAGTAACAGTCACATCAGGAGTGCCACCCAGTTTTCCGAAGGGAAAACCTGGGTTCATATGCCCTTCGAATTAAGATATTGGGGATGACAGAAGCTCTTGGGAGAAATCAAACGGTTAAAAAGGGTCACAATGAGCTCGGAAGCAACTGAGTGCAGTCTAACACGGGAACGAAAAACTCTCTTTCAAAGGGATGGAGGGAGCAGCTGGAGGCTTCCTGGAGAGGATGCCGTAACTTGCACGCAGGCAACTAGAAAGTGTCTGGATACACCGGGAGGCTCGGCCGGTGCCCGGGGCTGGTCGCACCGGCTCCCCGCCCGCCGGGGAGCCCCGGGAGAGCCCCTGCCCCAGCGCTTACAGCCGCAGGCAGAGAAGGCAGCCCGCAAAGCGCCGGCGTGCTCCTGCCTCTCCGGGGCACGCACCGCAACTTCGGGCCGGACGGACCCCGGGACAAGTCGGAACAGCCGCCAACGGGCTGCAAAAACGCACAGAAAGAGCTTATATGGGGGCGGGAATCAACACCAAAATGCAAAGCACCGCTGGGCATTTCCCTGGCCTTGCAGAGGAGATCTCGCGTGGGAAGGGCGGATAACAGGTGGGTGAGCGAAGACATGGGGGGAGCGGGGGATAATTTTTTAAAAAACCCCAGGCGTAGCCTCCTACCCGGGGCTGCAACCCGCAGGTAACGGGGGCAGCCGGGGCGCAGGCTGGGGGGGC
>NW_008795129.1:4095299-4157518 GCF_000699145.1 Aptenodytes forsteri
GCGGGGTCCGCCGGGAGCGGGGGAGAGCCGCCCCCTCTCTCTGTTGCCGCACTTGGGTGGCAAAAAGCTCACATTACAATACTAAAAATCAACAAAACCCATAAAACGCATTAATAGTGCCCTTGCTATCGTTATTTTCCACCGAAATAACCGTCACTTCGGGGGCAGCCGAAGAGAAACGGCTCGTCCGCCGCCGGGAGAAACAATATTCCGCGCCGCAGCCTTAAAATCCGCGCGTAAGCGGAGGTGCGCGACCACGGATGGAGAAAGACGGGGCCAAAAAACCCCCAAAAACCAAACAAACCCCGAACTAAAGAACGGGAGAAATTAGGAAAGATGGGGCAAAACGTCAGGGTGTGCATCTATCCCTCTCAACTGCTTTTTAAGCACGTTACAGAAGTTTTCAGGGGCAACTGGGCTGTTTTACTGGAAATTGGGTGTGCCCAGGCGGCCAAGAAGGCCAATGGCATCCTGGCCTGTATCCGAAATAGTGTGGCCAGCAGGAGTAGGGAAGTGATCGTGCCCCTGTACTCGGCCCTGGTGAGGCCGCACCTCGAATACTGTGTTCAGTTTTGGGCCCCTCACTACAAGAAGGACGTCGAGGTGCTGGAGCGTGTCCAGAGAAGGGCAACGAAGCTGGTGAGGGGTCTGGAGAACAAGTCTTATGAGGAGCGGCTGAGGGAACTGGGGTTGTTTAGCCTGGAGAAAAGGAGGCTGAGGGGAGACCTCATCGCTCTCTACAACTACCTGAAAGGAGGTTGTAGCGAGGTGGGGGTCGGTCTCTTCTCCCAAGTAACAAGCGATAGGACGAGAGGAAATGGCCTCAAGTTGCGCCAGGGGAGGTTTAGATTGGACGTGAGGAAAAATGTCTTCACTGAAAGAGTGGTGAAACATTGGAACAGGCTGCCCAGGGAAGTGGTTGAGTCACCATCCCTGGAAGCATTTAAAAGACGAGTAGATGAGGCGCTTAGGGACATGGTTTAGTGGACATGGTGGTGTTGGGTCGACGGTTGGACTCGATGATCTTAGAAGTCTTTTCCAACCTTAATGATTCTATGATTCTATGAAATTTGGGCTTTGGGATGATCCATATACAGCGAGGCTTGGGAAATCAGGCAGATAGATTGTGTGCGAGATGCTCAGCCGCATCAAAATCCACACCGTGGTATCTGAGCTGGTGGACCGCAGCCGCCCCAGGTTGTACGGCACCTCAGACATCTTTAACAGCAGAGCATGGGGTAACACATGGGAAAGCATCATACTTCAGGGCTGCTGGCTTGTGATGGAGGTAATCTGCACAGGCGGGGTATCTCTCCCCTGTGGGGTCACTGTAAATAGCAATGGCAGATGCCCAAAGGCCGGCCACCTCGCTGGATGCTGAAGAGCCTTAAGAGTCGTCTTCGCAAGGGTCAGGTGCTTCAGTCTGAATTCAGCACTGCATGGGCAGCTGCTGCTTGGACAAGACGTTGTGGTCTGAGGCTGCAGCGATAGTTACGGGTCGCTCACCTATCCTCGTGCCACTCAACGGATGCAGCATTATGCAAAGACAGTACTGACACTATACTGGTGAGCAGAGGAGAGCCGACAAGCGTGCAAGCTCAGCGGGGGGTTCTTGGGGTGAACGTGCATACCACAATCTCCCTGTGCCATAACTCTTTGCTCCTTCAACTGCGTACTTCCAAGCTCCCACAGCAGGATCTTCGAGACGTGTGTCGCATCACAGCACCGGCTCCAAACCCTCCCTTCACTCAGGCAGACGATGGCTTGCCATCAGCTATCCATAAATTTGTCACTTCTCTCCTAGTCTACAGCAATGACCGATACCTGAGCATAAAAAGGCACAACAAGATTCAGGCATCTCCTCAGCAGCAATGCAGGCTACTGCAAACCACTCCTGCCTCTCCCCCCCCCCGCTCCCCACTCAATATTGGCTTCCCAGAAAAGATAAAGTCAGGAAATGAATATCCTCTCCAAACCTTCACGGAGGCCAAAAAGGCTGCATCAAACCCTGGCATGAAGACCATGGTCAAAAGCTCTGCTGATCGACCACACCAGAGTTTTCTACAACTGGTGAAAAGCCCATCGGGTAAAGACAAACAGCTGGCTGGGGAGCGTGGGGGAGACTCCCTCCCACGGGAAGGGGAGGCTGGCACAAGTTGCCCACTTTCCACCCCAAGCATCAGGTTCTCCGCCTGTCTTCTGTAACACGCAGCACTGAGGAGACATAGCCCGCATAGCTACCCGGGGGGAGAGGTCAAGAAAGATAAAAAACAGATGTCATGTAAACAACTACCAGCAAGGTACAAGACATTACAGTAAGGGCACTCTAAAAATCTTTATGGCATGAGATGTTTTTGTGCATGTGGTGGTTGTGATCATAGCCTCTGCACAAGAAACACCCTGAGGAAAACTTCTAACACCAATGTTTTTCTGTCTAATCTGTATTTTCTGGGGGCTGTAATCAAGGTGATGGCAGTTAGGTACCCACCAACACCTCAGAATCTCTTTCGTTGTCTTTTGAACTGATATGAGACAGAGCAAGCTGGCCGCTTATTTCCATGGCCCAAATAAACGCAGCAGCTGGTCCACGCTAACACCCAAGACCTTCATTCAGCCTTTAACATCAGCGGTTCTGGCAATAGCTGAGCAGAAGACACACTGCGTTTCCTCCACTTTGTGATTCCAAGCCGGTTCCAGAAGATCAGAGGAGAAACCTGAAGGACAGGGATCAGCAGGTGGGGGAGTCTGGGTCACCCATGAGGGAAAGTCCCAGGCTACTCCAGGGGCCGTCACTCACAGGGTAGGCGGAGCAAACATGTATGGGAAATGTCTCGGATTTTTCACACTGGAAGAGTGAAACACCCTTTTGCTGTACCAGTCTTGGCAAAATGAGGCGAAACCAGGAATAACAAGAACACATTCCAATGGACGAGTCAAGGTTGTGACTAGGACTCACTGCTAACGCTGGATAACAACACAGCTGCCTGGCCATTTGCTTTCCCTGAGGATGCTCATTTCAAACTCTCCGCCCTTCGCTCCTCACTGACGGTCACCAAACTGGGGCTGTAACACCAAATCCACCTGTTGAGATCAAGCCTGGAGAATAAGGGCACTTTCAACAGGAGCGCTAAATGAGTACATGTTCTCATCAAACTCATGAGGATTTGAAATGCAGCTGACCCATCCATTGATGAGTGTCCTGAACAGACACAATGAAAGGAATGGTAATTTTGGAAACCAGTCTAGCACTCAAGGTCTCATATGCACAGAAGCATCTTGCTGCTGCTCTTGCTCTCACCATCTTAGCAGAAGATTACCAGGGGCTTTAGGTACAACTCTGGAAGACCTGAGCTGAGACCTGCACAGAAGACAGAGGAAAAGACAGTAGCCCTCTTCAAATATGTAGAAGAAGAATAAGCATCAGCTGCACCAAGGAAGATTTAGGTTTCAGGCAAGCTTTCTAGCAGTAAAATAGGGAAGCCCTAGAGCAGATTGCCATGAAGAACCAAGGGCATTTCCACCTCTGTAGGTTTTTTAAGAGGAACGTAGACAAATATCCACTAACGCTAACAACTTTTACTTTTTCTGCATTAGGTTGCTACTTTCTATGACTTTGTCAGACAAAGAGCAGAGCCTAGTGGTTATTTTAAAAAGAAAGGATGATCCCCTTCTGTGCTTCAGAAGAATTCCCGATTCCTACGAGATAAGAGCACTAGGCGATCCTTTCTCTCTACTCTGTAGAGAAGGTCCTGGCAGCATTAATTTCTGAGGGTATGGGAAGCTGGAAAATAAAAGCTTGAACGCTTGCAAGCGTGCGTCCACAGCTTTCCTGATCAGCATCATGGATCAGCAGAGCAAGCCCTGCCCCTGTCAGCAGTGTGGAGATTTGGGCTGTCACCCACTAAGAACAAAGTTTTTTTGACCACATGGAAACTGCTTGCTAACCTCTTCCAGGATGGCAACCTACGCTGGGGAGCCCAACCTCTTCTGCATATAGAAGCTCTATTACAGACATGGACGGGCATACAAGAGGACATCCTACAGCTTTGGAGGAGGAAGAGGAAGGGAGCAAAATAAAACGTGGGTCCTTAATTGTGCAATTAGAATGAGCCGGTGAGGGAGTTCAGAGGAGTCTGTTACCATTGTCCACACACAAACAGAAAAGTTCTCCCGCTACAGCAGACTCTTTCTGGAAGTCCATTCCCTAACATGAGAGCTGCTCGACCCTTCTAGAAATGGCTCTCAGTAACAATCGTAGCATTTTGTAACCAGCAGCCAAAGCAGTGCACGCAGAGTAATGACTGCTTCTTGGTGTTTACAAGATCAGTTCATATCATCTTGATTGGCAGGTGCCTCATCAGTGCACACAAGGAACATAAAAAGCCCTGTGAAAGTCTCTTTTTCATCTGAGCTGGTAAAACAGTCAGCGAAGTTTCACACCGGCAGTGCAACTCGTGACACCAACAGTTAACTCTCTGAAAACAAAACAATCTATATCCATCGCTGTCAAAGGCAGCCCTTTCCTTTGCAGAATCCCCTCCTGCCCAACACATGCAAACAAAATCCACTGTCTTTTCAAGCCTCGCTGAGCAAGAATGCACACAGCTCTTTCTGAACAGCATCCATGAGCAAAGATATGTGGGAACTACTCAGTGCTGATGGAATATCCCTGCACACAACATGTCCCGAGGCCAAAACAACACACAAGTTTGTTAGTTTTTCCACAAGACCTGCTTCTTCCCTCTTGCCAACACTTGGGTCCATCAAATCTTCTAACAAAGTGACTTGAGGCACCACTCCTTTGGAGCCTGTTCCGCTGTGGATTCCTCAGCTGTCTCCCAAGTTTACAAGCAGAGATTTCATTTCCCGGTCTTAGCTCCCCAAACATGCTAAGGTATTTCTTCCTCCATGTACATCAACGCTACAAGGGCAGATGGAGCCCTGGAGAGCTGGAGCACATCTCTCAACCCAAAGCATTGTCTTTCCTCTTCCCTCTGCATTTCCAGTACCCCTCGCTTCTAGCTTAGACTTATTTCATTGCTTCCTTTTTGGTAGGAAACAACCCCTGCTGCAGGTTTAGCCCGATGTGCCGTGCATCACCTCCTACAGGCACCACTGGGCACTCTGCAGAGCCATCATCCTCCCTCTGCTTCATGACACTCTGTCAAAGGCTCATTTACTCTGTTAGTGCCTTTACAGGCTTCCCACCCTGATGAAGCCCGTTCACTTTCCCCATCTCCTCTTGCCCATTTTCTCCATCTGGTTTTACCTAGCGGTCTATTGCTCTCGACTCCCCTTATCACTCCTAGAGCTGACCTCTCTCAGGACATCCCTTCCTTCACCAGCTTGACCGCTGTCATTGACAAATCCAGGTGATAAAATGAATATTGACCCCTGCTCTCTCTTCCTTCCGTCACCCATTTTGGTCTCTCCTGCAGTAGGTTGGGGGCGGGTTGTTCTTTTTTATCAAGCTTGTTGCATTGCCACCCAGGAAATATCTCGCCCAAGGCTAAATGATGCCCTACCCAAAAGGAATCTTTAAAGGTGCTGACACCTACGTGCTTAAACGTGTTCCAGGGGTTCTGAAATCCACTGTACAGATAGCGCGCTGCAGTCACAGACACATTCACCTGTGCATTAACAACTCAACATACATTTAACACCGTAGCCCTGTTATACACAAGCAGTGACACTTCGGGAAGCTAGGAGTAAGTAATTGATGGTTGGATAATTCCTTTTTGTTCATCAAAGTAGCAGCAGACAGGATTTTAAGTCATCCCATCCCAAAAAGCACCAAACGTTTTTCCCATCATTACTGCAATCCTTAAACCGTGTGAGGAAAAACAAGCTACTTCTGGAGTATTTTTAAGCTGTCGTCAGAGACAAGCTGTGGGAGGCAGGGGGAGAAATCGGTCTTATCTGGAAGTATGAATTTTGGCTTGACCACTGGTTCCCAAACTGAGGCATGTGAAACTGGTGTTTCATTACTTCACTTAAAATCCGTTTTCAGGGTTCATACAGGAGTCAGTTGTGCTTGGAAAGCGTTGAGCAAAGCTTGGTGATCTCTGCCGCAAGGTTAAGCAGGAGGGCATGGGAACACCTTTGGAGAAGCATCTCTTGAGTTCAAGATTCTAAGATAAATCTACTGGTCTTTCCAAAGAATTTTTTGCCGTAGGAAAAAATGTCTTAAATATTTTTTTTCTCTTTCCCCAAAGGGATGGGTTGGGGAAGGAAAACATTTCTCCAAGCCTCTGCTATGAGACAAAGATGGGACAGTTGCGTTTACCTGTTCACCCACAGGCCTCCTTTACAGAGCCTGATAGCATATGCTACCTGAGTTTAGGCTGTTTCACAACAGTGGGTAGAATTTAATGAATTTGTCAAAAAAGCAGAGATGCTGCCTCATGGAGAATTGCCTTAAAGAAGTTTCCCAATCACAGTTTCTGCACAGGGTTTCTGTACATAGATTTATCTGTAGTAGCATCTTCATCCAAATCACACACCTGGCTATGGCACAGAACATGCAGATATTTCCCTTCGTTAGGCAAGCAATATTTGAAATTAGGTTTGTCTTACATGTCACTCTCTAGATCGTTAAAACCAGGAATAGTGATTTCCTTTTTCATTATTTATTTCGCTATACATATCCTACAAAAACGTGGTACATTTCAGATTCAAAGGTGGGTGTTTGATCACTTTCTGGTAGTGAGATAAACAGAAAAAAAAATTCTCAACCAAAAAAAAAAAAATCAACTTTCAGCTAAGCAATTCAAATTACTAAAAATGATTCTGCAGAGTCCAAATGCAGAACTGAAGTAACCTAATAGCATCTCTTCAACATTTTATTATAAGTGTCTCCAATTCTTGCAGGTAAATGGGCGTCTGTCTCTGTAAAACTGTCAGATCTCTTTTTAAAACAAACAGTAGGTAATGTTCACTAATTCACCTGCCACTCGGACATTAGAAGGGAAATGAGGAGAAAATTTCCGTTCCATTCTTGTAGCTACCCCTCTGTAGCAAAGCAAGAAAAGCCCCACGCTAAGCTAATAACGTAATCCATTTTTCTCAGCCCCACAAAGCGATACGGCTAAACCAAGACTGTAGTGATTCAGGATGAAAAAATAGCATAAAATGAACTCAAAGGGAGCATTACATCTCTAGCAGCCCAGAAAACCACCATGCCTTGTCTAGTGCTTTAGTACATCACACAACTCCGAAATTTCTGAGACAAACCTTTGGGAAATGAGAATGAGCAGCCACAAAAGCTTCCTTGAGTTCAGCCTCACATGATGTTCTCAGCCACGTTTGGAAGAGTCTCAGAAACAGTTAGTCCCTATGGCTCTCAAAATTTTTTGGAAACCAAGTAAAAGCTTGCCGCACACAGCCTTCAGAAAAAAATGTCACAGCGCGGTGCCTAATTGTAGCATGTATTTCTAGTTTGGTCAGCTTGTTCGACAGAACTACTAGAGACTGGTCGTTTTCGCCCAGACCCAGCATAGTATTTCAAGTTTATAGGGCTTAAGTCTATGCTTTGGTGAACTGGAATCTATCGAGGTAACTGCTGCATCGTATGGGTAAGCATGTCTCACAATATTAGAAGAGTTTATTTCCAAATTAGGACTATTTCGTATCAGAAGCCCCCCTAAAAGAACAGTCCTGTAAAATTACGTGTTTTGTTTATTGCACGAACTCCCAATTCTAAAACTGCATGTATTTTCTGGAATGCTGTAGCCACGCGACGCCAGCTGAAGGATAAGTATGAACTTGTATAGTTATGCTTTGGAACGCTCCAAGCCCAAGGTCTTGAAGGAGATCTTCCGTACAGAAAGTACGGGAAGTTCCTATGGGTTTGTTTTCCACAAGAAGTGAAGCCTCGGCACGGTAGAACCTCCAGAGACTGTTCTGTATTGTCTTACTAGGAGCTGGCGAGAAAATTAACCTATCAACAAGCCAAAAATGCTGGTAGCAACGAACATCACCTCCCTTGCTCCCGACAGATGAACCCTTGGTTTATTGCAAAAGCCTTGCACCATGGCAAATACACTGATGAAAACGAAGGCTGTAATTGATACGGGGCTGGGGGCAAATGATACCGTAACAGCAAATTTGTCTCCAGAGGCTTGCCTTTGAAATAGGTTAGCCCACCAGATAAACCAACTTTTTCTTATCCCTTTCCCAATTGAGTTTCTGCCCTTTAAAGTGATTCTCTCCAAGAACTGCTTGAATTTACTGGAACCGCACAAAGCCTTCCAGATTCATGGGTTCTCCCTTTTTTTTGGGTTTGTGTTGTTTTTTTTTTTGTTCCACATGCCATAACCCAAAAATTGAAGAAAAAATTCAGAACCACAGAACTAGTCATAAAAATAAATACTGTAACAGCCCTTTCCCCAACCGAAAAAGCACCTCCTGGATAAAACTGCGAGATGTGAGGAACTACTTGCAGAACTCGCATGCAGGTGTCTCCTCAGAAAATTAGGAGAATTTTCTCACTGAAGCTATTTAGCAAAAAGCAAATGTTCCTTTGCAAGGCTCATTTCTATACTTCTGCCTTTGGAAAACAAATGGCATCCAAACTTTTTTTTTTTTTTTTTTTGAGAAAAGATGCTCCTGAAGAATGCAAGCTGTAAATGGCGCTGCTTCAAAATCTTAAAACATGGCTTTATTCCAACAGAGGTCCAACAACAGCAGTGGCTTTCGTGACTTCAGTGCTAACCCTGGTCGGAGATACTTGTTTTAGACAGCAGCAGTGCTGATAGCCATTGCAGGACCGCTGCTACCACAGTGCATTTACCCAGAGAAGATCCAAGCGTTCCAAAAATGGAATCCTTCTCCAACCTAGAAGTTCCAACCGACTTTTAAAGTGAACCACAAGCTGCACAGTTAAGAACTAATTCAAGATAAGAGGACCCCTCAACTCTAGCTCCAACTATTCAGTTTACCTGTCCACAGACTGGGGAGGAGACTTGTTTTTCCCTAAGCTTATGCTTTTTGGACACATTCCAGTGGAGAAATTGCTGATGCACTCGCAGTTACGCAATTCTGCTGTCTTCAGCGAAGCGGTGTATATATACTTCGTTGGGCAAATCTGGCTAGATGCTGGTGACGCTGAAGCCAGAGCAAAGTGCAACTTTCTCATTCGTGTTACCTCTGCAGTAATGACAGTGATAAGAATGCGCTATCAATTTTACCCGGTTTTAGCACCAAAAGTGTAAAAAGTATTAGGGTTTTGGTTTTGTTTTTTAACCTGCAACTTGTGAAAGAAATACACCTAGACTGGCATACAGAAAACAATTTAATTGTGTGCCCTTTACACGCTTCGGAATGTAAGTCTGGAGAGGAATTAATAGACACTGTTGCTTCAAAACATTCAGACATCAAAAAAGAGCATAACGTAACGTTTATTTACAGTCTCCATTATCTCCAATCCAGCGTTCACCACTTTTCATACATGACGTACCAGAGGTGCTTTCTATATGCACTCTGCCTCAATTGAAAAGATTCACAATTTTATTTATCTAAAGCATTTGATCAAGACTGGCGATTGCCACGCAACTATTTACCCAGTTCTCCGGCCTCTGTACCAGAAGTGGGAAGGGAAGCACTGAGCGGCCAACTGAAGAGTTATCAAAAAGCTTCAACTCAAGAACCAGAAACTCCTAAGAAACAACCATGGAAAGAAGAGTGTTGGCTGTAAGATCTTTATTTCTTCCATAAAAGAGGAAGGACTACATCATCTAAGCAGAGAGCTTCCGAATTCTGTTAAGCAAGATGGTTCAAGCTATATCCACAGTTTTTGGGGGGCAAATAAATAGCCTTGCCCCAAACAGCAACCATAAAGACAAGCTGTTGAAAACTGGTCACATTTTGCACTCCTTCAGAAACCGAAAGGAAGGGGGAAAACAAAGCAACCCCCCAACTTACTCACGTGCTAGGGTAGAAGTATAAAAATGTCAATTATTTAAACACCGTACTTCTCCAGAGGAACGTGCTTGCAGAAACAAAAGCAATGCCTGTGCAGTAAGTATCTTTTCAATGTCACTTTAAAAGCTATACAATCCTATCTGGATATGCAAAAGCTAATAATGCCAGAGGATAGAGAAAGCAAGTAGGCAGCCCACCATTCTGTGGCATTAAAAAGTGATTAAATGAAATTCACAAACGGTTTAGTGACATTTCTGATAGACTAATCACATAGCAGTGCTCTAAATAGAGAAAACAGACCCATTATCAAAATATGCCCTTTAAAAAACTTGCATCTCGGCGGAGTACTTAATGTATTTATTGTGTGAAGATAATGGCTTCTCACTTCAGATTTAGAAGAACATGGATGAAAAGAGGGCTTCCCACAGCCGTATGCACTAGCAAGAACTAGTACAAAACCCATTCTTTGCTTTAAGTCTCCATGTTTCGGAACAAAGGAAAACTAACTGTTGACCCAGTTTATAACCTCATCTTAAAATCAGCCTGTACTTTAAAAAAAAGAATTACCTTCTGTTAAACGGCAGTGTTCAGCTACAGACACCAACCATTCACTTGAAGCAAAACTTAATTATTTTCTGACAGATTGGTTAAAATTGGCCAGGGAAATCAGAGCTGAAAGCTCAAATACTTTTCAGAAGCCATATACAGCAGGATGCATTGCTTCTCACCATTACCTATCAGTTCAGTTCCCCCAACCTCCAACCTGACCCTGCCAAAGCATGGTTGTTTCTCATTGTGGCTACTGCATTATCAGTGCTTTTTATATAGAGACAATACAGTGCTAATCAATACAAATACTTTGCTCATTTTTTAAATTCAGGAAGTTGCCTTCCCCATGGCAGGTGCTCTATTTCAGACAGCCACACTGATGAAAACATCCCTATATGGCAGATGCAAAAAAAAAAAAAAAAAAAAAAACCAAAAAAACCCAAGCCAACTGGCTGTCAGATCTGTCACAAACACATTCAGGATATTTCTAGCTAAATACAGTGCGTAATTAACAGTCATCTTAGAAAGACTTAACCTTTATTTGCCCATTTATTTCAGACCACGCTAACCCCCCCTTTTCTCAGCACACTAGCTGGATCACAAAACAGATTTCTCCACAAACAATTCAGCCAAGACATCCCTATAGGCAGATGCAAAAAAAAAAAAAAACAAACAAACCAAAAAAACCCAAGCCAACTGGCTGTCAGATCTGTCACAAACACATTCAGGATATTTCTAGCTAAATACAGTGCGTAATTAACAGTCATCTTAGAAAGACTTAACCTTTATTTGCCCATTTATTTCAGACCACGCTAACCCCCCCTTTTCTCAGCACACTAGCTGGATCACAAAACAGATTTCTCCACAAACAATTCAGCCAAGAAGAATCTTTTTAACTGGCTGTCAGATCTGTCACAAACACATTCAGGATATTTCTAGCTAAATACAGTGCGTAATTAACAGTCATCTTAGAAAGACTTAACCTTTATTTGCCCATTTATTTCAGACCACGCTAACCCCCCCTTTTCTCAGCACACTAGCTGGATCACAAAACAGATTTCTCCACAAACAATTCAGCCAAGAAGAATCTTTTTGGGCTGGTCATCCACTTTGGAGCTGTATTGTACAATACAGTTGTAAGCAAGTTCTGAATTCAAAGCATGGGGTTTTGATATTTGAAAACCAGACTAATATTGTATACAGAAACTGGCGTTCAGCAGTATTGCCTTCTCAAACATCTTCAATTGCAAACTCATCTATTTTCACAATCAGAACATTTTTGTCTGAAAAGTTTATTTTAGTTTTCTGAACACTGTAAAGCAACTGTGCTTTTGATGTTACACAAGTGTCCAGATAGGATTAACAAAAATTAAAATGTTCTAAATTACAAATTTAATTCCTGTAAGAGCTTGAGAAAGGAAATAGAACAGAAAAGCATGACATACACACATTGTGAAGAAACCCCAACTTTTCATGCAATGGCAGGCAAGATGTAAAAAGCCACCCAAATTCACACATTTTTACACCGAATCATCAGAAAAGTACTCTGTAGTAAATCTGTACATCCAAATACATTTGGGATCTACACCTAAGTTACATTATTTAATGTTATATACACTTATTACCCCTTGTATAATGTCTAAAGGAAAATCTTCATTCAAACCCAAACCAAAAAAAAAAGCAAGACTAACTTGGAAAAAAGGAGAATCACTTTAGACATTCAGTTAAAATGTTGGTTTTGTTTTAATCTAGACCTCAAAGTGTTTATTAAAAAACAATCCTCTTCATTTAACATTTTGCTTTCTAACTGTACAGTAAATTGCATTGCAGAGAACACATCCCGTCTTCAGACTGTATTTTCTTTGGATGGATTTAAGATGTAGCTGGATATTACTTTAAAGATAAATAAAGGGAAGTTGGTCCAACTAGAACAATAGCTGATATATTACATGCATATGGGTTTTTTATATATTTTTAAATTATTTTTTAAACAAATGAGTGTAGGGTATAGTTGGTATCGCAAATAAACCAAAAAGCACCTGGAGTCAAAATATAAAACATACCTCCTATCCTGGCAATGGCAGTAAAAATCAGAAGAGTAATCTTTCTAAAACGGCATTTTTACATAACTTAGAAATGTTAAGTACCAGGAAGACTACTAATCAAGTAGTTTTAGCAGCCAAGTTTCCCTCTTTTTATTGAATGGAACAAATGCTTTAAATAAACTGTTTGTCCTCTTCACTGAAGAGAGCTAGTCTATTCATCTTTAATGAGCTAGGTTTTTTGTTTTTTGTTTTTTTGTTTTTTGGGAAGATTAGCCACGTACTGTAGTAATGCCTACTGCATATAATCCAAGCATTTGCTGTGAACAGTTGGAGAAAGCAGTCAGTAAGAACCTAGGATCAATGAAATAGATGTTACTTTAAGCCATCCACAAAATGGAGACCCATATAGTGCCCAGTGTTAAAACCCAAATCTCTTCTCGCGCTTTTTGTTGTGCAAGTTCATCCCCATGAAAACAGGAACTGATCCATAGTTCAATTTTCTTATTTCCTTAGTCAATTTTCACATTAGTGTAGATTTTACGAACAAAGGCACTTGTTCCCATGTAACCAATAGCTCCTGCAAAATAAACCGAAAACGTTGAATGTTAGAGAGCTGATCATCAAAACAAGCCAGCAATATAAAACACACACACTTAAACAGAAAGTCACATAAAGCATGCACTCTGCACACAGAAAATTATTTACCTGCAATACTTGTTCTCAAACTCTAATTATCCATGCTCCCAGTGAATGTCTGGCAAGAACTCCCCTAGTCTAGCAATCTAAATCCATTAAGCCATCTTACCAAGAGGCCATGCTCACTTGGCCTCGATAAATATAGCAGCCCCCCTACTGCTGCCAATAACCGGATCCCTTTTTCTGAACAGAGGGTAAAAAACATACAATCACCCACTCTGCAGGGAAGGTGGATGGGAGGGCGGGTTTTTATTATAAGTTGCATGCCTTCTGGATGAGTGTTTTATTGGCAGATGGCTTTTTCCTTCCCACAAGGCACAAATAATAATAGATCCCCATCCCAGGAGTCTTAAACTCCAAGGAGGTCTGTACAAAGAGATTAAACTAGTAGCAGTTAGTAGTTAAAGGAAATTGCAACCTGTGGTTTTCAAATTAGTAAGAGTCATGAGCAGAGTATGCATTGTCACAGCAGTAATAAAAGAACAGGTCACTGAGTTTTTGATAGGGGCAACAGTTTATGCTAAACCCAAAATACTGCAGGACTAAGAATACCTAGAAAAATGAAAGAAATGCACTGGACCAAGACCTCTTCTGAGAAAGAGATTCAGCAACCTACCTGGTCAAACCCGGAACCTCAGGTTTGCCAGGCTCGGTAAATACTGTTGTGTTAGGATATCCGCAAGGAATACCCCAGTGCTGCTCCATCATCTCTTCCAAGCAAAATGAGAGTAAATCATCACGGAAGTCAGTTTGGCTAACTCTCAGGTTAGAGGTGAAGTTGAAAAATCAAGCAAGAATTAGAGAGAACTGCTGACAGGCTGCCAGAATAACACATCATAAAATATGGGAAGAAAAGGATAGAGAAGTGAGGGCCTATAACTCAGTACAGATAAGAGAACTCCTAACATCAAACACTTGGATGCTCAGTAAAGAATCAACTCCAAACAGGTATTTTTGCCTCCCTGCAGCAATAAAGAAAATCCCAGAACAAAGCATGAATCAACATTTTCAGTGATCTGGGATGCACCAGACTTGCATAAGACGTGCTAAATACAAAAGCGTAAACAACGCTAAAAAATTTCTGCCAAAACTTCAGTTTTCAATAACAATATAAAGTTTTTTTGCCTTTAGAAATTAAGGCCATACAGACCTGCAGCTAGCATTGCTGACTACAGATTTATTCAGAACCTGGAGAGTTCTTTAAATCCTGGAGACTACTCAGATAATTCATGAGGTCAGCCATTAAACTCACACAGAATTTTGGGTTTTAGATCCCCAAAAGCCCAACATTCATATCTAATCAGGAAATCTGCACAAAGCAAACCTGATGCATCGTTCTAATGCTATCGGAGTAGTAAAGAGCCTGTGGAGTCAGCCTCTGTGTTGCATAGCATTTCAAGCTGTATAAATATCATGACAACCGTTCCACTGGCCAGCAAATGAGGGATTTGTATTGCTAACTTGGACAAAGTAGAGTTCAATTAAACTAAATACAGCACACACAAGATCAGGTTGCTGCTTGCAAGCGTTAAGTGTGCTGAGGATGCAGCAGAGAAAAGGCCTGGCAGTTCAAGGAGAGACCAGTACAGCATTCTGACAGACCCAAGCATGGGCTGCGCAGAGGAGGTGACGTGAGCTTAGAGTCATATGGGAGCACACACAGATTTTTCTGTAGCCTGTCAAGAAACTCATCTTCTGTCTTATGCAGTAAATGGAAAAAAAATAATGGCACTGGACTCCTGTTTTAAGAGTCATCACGTTTTGCCTGTTAAAGCAGACACTGCCAACAGATCCAATGCCCATTTTAGTTGCTAAACTCAGATACATTCCAGAACTTGTTCTCTGAGGGTTTCTCTAGCGATGTGATGCCAGATATCACAGAGATTTGGGAGAACAAAGCACTAATTGTGTTTCGTTTGGGATCTAGAGAATGTGTGCATGAGATGGCAGTGAGGGGGAGGAGTAGAGAGGAGCAGTCACATGAGACCGCAAGCTCTCAACCCCATAAACAAATCATAACCTATTCTGAATCACAGGATTCTTATCCGTGAAGGCCACTAATGGCCAATACCCAAGGCAGGGGTTAAGCTTCAAGGCTACTTCACAGGCATTGAATAAAACATGGGGCAGAGAGGGGGAAACCCTAGACAATGACGACTAAAGAATGTCCTCCTGAAACAAATGCAGGACAGTTGGCTCATTTGAATAAAAAATCCATAGTAAAGGGAATGATTTTATTTATTATAAATATCATCTGATAAGGTGTTTAACTTGGTTATGGCCTCTATAGGCTTAGCAGAAATAGACTGCAAGCATATTTCAGCAGAACGACAAGCTTTTATTTAAGAGAAAAATCCAAATAGTGAGGAAGAGCAACCACAAAACAGAAGATTAATTCCCATCTATTACCTCAAACCAATTAACACTTACTACAGTTGTGACTTTGTAAGCACAGAACTTTTTTAAAAAGCCCTTCAAACATACTTACAGTATTTATCTGGATGCTGAAGTGTGGTATTGCAAGAGGCCTTTCTATACTACCTAGCTCCTAAGCTATCCATTGAGTTGGAGAATAAGTTTTATTCTTTTCTGTCACTAAGAGGGAAGCACGAGGAGCTCAAAAGGTTTGGGAGTTCTCATGGGCTCCCTACTGTCCAGTCCCAGAACCTAGATGCTCTGCAGAGGGCAGCAGACTTTGTGGATCAAAGCATCCCACTACATGCGGGATTTGAGTTCACTAGGCATTGTCAGGGGCACTAAAAACAGAGTTGGATGATACAAGCCTACAGAGAGTTTCCCTGTGGCTGCTTTGGACCCTAACTAGCTCGTCTCATATCCAACTGTGTGATACTGAACATGCCCATTCGCATGAGCATCCAAAGCACAGCTCTACACACTTTTCACAGGAGACGTACAGTCAGTAGCACGCACACTGCACAATTCTCTAACACAAATGTCTTTGTTAGACCTCAATGGCAGCAAGTTGCCTAGACAAATGCTTTTTGACAGGGGATTTTTTTTCCTCCCTCCACATGCTGAAAATGGGAATTCTCAGTAAAAAGGAATCTCACAGCTTCTCTTCCAACACAGTTAAAAAGACAAAAAGAAATCTCAATAGAGCTGTGGAAACAAAGTTTAATGTGCTGAAGTATTTTCTGATTTTGAATAAATTTGGATTTTACTCTAATACTCCTTCAAGTAGTGTCCTATAGTGTCCTACCATGACAAGAAAGCATTTGACAATCTTCCTTTTCCATGTTTTAAAAAACATTTTAATTACAGACACTGGTGGGCAAGCTTGGCTTCTGCATCATAGACATTTTAATCAATACCAGCCTGAGCACTTTAAAAAGAAAAGATTAGCGCTGAAAAGTATAAGCCTATTAAAGAAAAAAAATGGCTGCAAGACTACCAGAACAGCAGGGAAGTCTTGTAATGTGCCAAGAACCTGATGAAGCAAGATTAGATTGTATGAGAGAAAAGGGGAACAGGTACTCAGCAGTTAAGAGATGATTTCCCTCCCCTTTTTATAAAGCATTATGAAATTACCCACCCTCTTGGGATATCAAGAAATGCATACTTTACAGAAAGTAAGTTCCTGTAAGACATCATGTGTCTCAAATATCTAACTCAAAGAAATCCTTCCACTAGAGTCTATAGGACTATTCATTCACTACTAAGGAGGAAAGTATTAAATAAGGATCACACATAAAAAACAAATAACATCATAGGAAAGTGCAAAAGAACCAAGTAGCACTTTCTGAAAGTCATAAAGCAAAGGATAAAAATAAAGCTAACAGGTCAACAAGTATATTTGACTTTATCAGATGAACCTCCATGCTGAGAACTATGGTTTTTTCTAAACATCTGTCAAAACAGTATCTTAAAAAGCAATGAAATCCAGCTGCACACAGGCCAAATAACATCATAGAAAAGTGCAAAAGAACCAAGTAGCACTTTCTGAAAGTCATAAAGCAAAGGATAAAAATAAAGCTAACAGGTCAACAAGTATATTTGACTTTATCAGATGAACCTCCATGCTGAGAACTATGGTTTTTTCTAAACATCTGTCAAAACAGTATCTTAAAAAGCAATGAAATCCAGCTGCACACAGGAGCAATCTGCACTCTCCTCACCCATGAATATTCCAATACTTATTTCTCAAATGCTATCCTGAAGTGTCAGTCCTTTCTGTTATGGTCACCCTCATATATACATGCCACAAGATACAGATGGTAGTGTCATCAGTATTGCGATACCATTGATGCCTCAATGGGTATACCTAGCTCCCTGTCTTGGGGCGACAGTAAAAACTCTAAAACAAAATGCTAGCATGGACTCAATTTAGGATTTATTTTGCAGAATTTCTTGCCAAATATTGAGTCTTTCAAGCTTGCACTGAGTGTGAAATTCTCTTTTTTGAGCAGATCTTGCAGACATACGCACTCCACCACCAAAACCACAGAGCTAAAATCAGAAACATGACAGTCTGAAAAATTCTAATAGAAAACTGCCAATATATTTGAAACTTACCACACATTATTCCCAAAGCTGTGCTAAATACTGCCATATAACCGAAGTAAAATGATGTTTGAAACAAGCCATACATCCTGAAAAAGAAAGACAGGAATTTATGCTAGGTATTTTCTCCAGTTTTTCTCAATAAACTTATTTGGCAATACGATAATCTGATATTCAAGCAAGAAAACTACCACTTACTTTGTCTTGAAAAAGTAGTAGTAAAAGGAGTACATGTAAACATAAATCGCAGTTGATGCCGCAGAAAGAAAGCTTGTCCATTGCCTGAAAGTAAACATGCACGTCCATCATATATCTAACAAAAAGGCTTCCCGAGAAGATGCACAATGCGCTAAAACCTTACCCTGAAAATAAAGTGTACTGGTTCTACAGACTTATTTAACGAAATCTACATGTTGTCTGCTATAAGCGACAAAAGCTTCTACAGCAACAGCTACCACTGATACCAAATGATGATCCTTCTTCATATTCCTGTGTGCGTTGACATACTGTTTTATACATACATACATACATGCACGCACAGAACAACATACACGCAGAAAGCTCCTGTACAGAACGGATCCAAGAACTGCTTTTATTCCCTACAGCTAAAATCTGGACATGGGACGCTTTGAAAAGACCCATCTAGACTGAAGAACATTACTTTTCTATAAAACTCTCAGGATCTGGTTAACTATGCAAATAATGCAATACTTACCACCTGTAATCCTCTGCGTTTAGCAGGAAATACGTACAAACGATAGTCACACAAACTGTCACAATGCAGAGGATAACCAGAACCAACATCATAAAGCCATAAACATAGTAGATCTTGTAAGCCCAGAATGAAGTAAAAATGAAATACCTGAAGAAAGTAAACAAAATATGCAGATGATATTGTAATTGAACTTAAATTACTATACTTTTTAATCAAATTGGCAAATAGCTGACATGCTCACATTTCAATAAAAATTGATCCAAAAGGGAGGATTCCACCTAGGCAAACAATAACAGCTGGTTCCATGAACCTGAAAGATATTAAGATTAGTTTAGGGACAATTTTAATCTTTCATTTATAAACATATTAAGACATATAACCAGATAATTAATACAGCACAGAGAATTATTTAAAAGGCATGCTAACAAGAACATGTGTGTCTCGTATCAGCATATCAGAAAGAAGATTCCCCCAAAGATACCATGTGTATGGATAGAAGGAGGAGTTATTCTTGGGGAAAGCTGAAACAACACATAAGGCTCATGCCTATCACCTACAGGCATAAGGTTAGGTATCTAACCAGCCTTAAAGGCTACAGAAAGAATCTCTCTTGCCCAAAAAGGGCCTAAGCAATCAAGTGCCATTAACATCCACTAGCCTTGAATGTAGGCAGTGAAAACTCAATGCTGTCGATGGCTACAAATACAGCAAAAAGCGCAAAGAAAATTTCGCAGGGTAATGGTTATATAATTAAGAACCAGTGCTTATTTTTAATGCTATACTGAGTCGTGAGCCTATGGCCAAAAATGAATACTCAGCTACCTGTAGATGATACTGTCACTTACTAAAGGTGACCTCTGTGTGGTACTTGCAATGATGTTGAATCTAGCTCGTAAGCAGTGACTTAATTTGCAGCTTCTTTTATTATTTATAGGGAGACTTGTCTAAACTGACGGTGTGCAATTTCATCATCTTCAAGAGAAGCATCTTATTTCTTTTTATCTGTCATGCTGATCCAGAAAAATCCATCAGATTCCCAAGATACAGGTCACAATATAAATCAAATCCTAGCATCTGAGCTGCACAATCCTCCACTAACAAGAGACTAAGTGTGCTGCACTTCCTGGATATTGCAGGCGTACACGTTTCAGTGCCCCCTTCACTTTATCTGTTCCATTCCTCTGAACAGGGAAAGCAAGAAAAATCTATTAAAAAAAATCCTCTGAGGATATTTTCATTTCCATAGCTTGCTGCTTCCATCGCAGAATTAAATTAATAGGAAAAAGTGACTGCATTCATGATTTTCCAAAAACCCAAGCCTACTTTTTGAGAATAGGCACCCACCCCTTTATACTCACTTCAAAAATAATAAAGGCTTATTCACAATTCAAACCGTATACCTGGAGTATTTTAGGCTCCCTGCCATCAACAAAAGCCCAGAATTGGGAACAGCGTTGCAAGCTTCTCCCCACCATCACCCTGCAAATATGTCTCAGCTAGTACATGGAGACCATTAAACGGAACAGTTCTGTCTCCAAGGCACATTCAATCCTAAATCTGTAAGAGGCATTAACTAAAGAGGAAAGGTTTAGTTTCAAGATACCCATACAAGAACTGGGTTGGGCCCATCCCTTTTGCATAAGAGACTGAAAAGCATTTCAGGCCAAATGTGAATCAGTGATCCAGGATTGTAAAATCTGCTACAACTATTAACTGCACTTGGTGTTTTTATTCAACAGAAAAATCGTATTAAGGAAGTGTCAGTAGAGGTGTTGTTCTAGACACAACTCAATTTAAATAAAAAAGTTATTCTAGAAAAACTTTTAATGATCACATCTGAAAAGTCATTTTAAAGGTACTGAATTGAATAAATCTAGTTAACATGCATGCTTGTCTTTACCATTTTTTCTCTGGTATGGGACGAGGCACTGCATTGACACGACATGGAAAATTAGGCTGCCCTGACAAGTTTCGGCCAAGAATTGTACCAACAAGGTTCAATGGAAGAATGACAAAGAAACAAATACAGCACACTGCCACCTGTAAGCAAAAAATAAAATAATAATTTAAAAAAACAGGTATAAGATGACAAAAGAAGATAACCAACCCACTCCGTATATATTAGTCCTTAGTAGTTATTGCTGTGGAATCATACTCCTAGTTATGAAGTATTAGTCAAGATGCATCTATTTCATCAAATGGAAGTATTTATTTCCTGAGAAACTTCCTAATAAACATTATTAAGTATATTTTCTTGCATCAACTGAGAGAATAGAACCATTACAGATTTTTTTTTACTGTTTTCATCTAATCACTATACTCAATACATTGCAAAGAAATGAAATGGAAATCTTCATGGTACTTCATCACAGAAAATTTCGTCAGCTTCTCTTAAACTTCTGCAGAGTATGCTATCCCTTGGAGTTAATATCTAGTGTTTAGGCAGTTGCATACAAAACTACAGCTGCTGGGTGCAAAATTTTTAATCCAATACAAAAAAGAAACCCAAACAAGAATTGCAAAGCCATGTCCAGAATGCTACCAATCAAAATTTTGCGTTCAATTTTCTCCACTATCCACCAACCAGGTAATTAAGAACAGACTGCCAAAGACACAAGTGACCACTGGTATACAGAGATACGCAATTTAGAGGCACAATGGCCCTACTTACATATAAAGATTAGGTTTATGCACAATGCAGCAAAGTCAAGCCAATGTTCCAGCTCTTTCCAATGGAACAGCCTCCCTAAAATTTTACCATGAATCATCTTTTTTCCAGTGTATGTATGTAGCTCTACTTTTGCTATTCCTTGAAGGCAATGTATTTTTATCTTCCAAAATGGGAAAACTTAAAAGTGTTTAGCAAGACGTTCTCTACTTATAACTCTAGCACAAAATGAATTAGCATTACATAGTTTGTTAACTTTTTAATATTGATAATTAAAGACAGAACAGTTGCCTATAATGCAATAACCATAGTGCTGAATATTGACCCTCTGATCTTCTCTATGCAAACATATGAAAATACTGCCTTTTAAAAGCACTGTTGCCTGAGGCTCTATGTACACATTGGTGCCTCCTGAGCAAAGAAGCTATATTCCTCTTTTCACCCCATCAGGAGGCAAAGTCCACGGCTTTTTAATTGATAAAGACAGAACAGTTGCCTATAATGCAATAACCATAGTGCTGAATATTGACCCTCTGATCTTCTCTATGCAAACATATGAAAATACTGCCTTTTAAAAGCACTGTTGCCTGAGGCTCTATGTACACATTGGTGCCTCCTGAGCAAAGAAGCTATATTCCTCTTTTCACCCCATCAGGAGGCAAAGTCCACGGCAGCACATTAATCCAAAACAATGGACAGAGGACCAGGTCTAAGAGCCACACACTGACTTGTTTAAGCAGCAGTTACTCCAGGATAAATAAAGGCTGTTCACCTATGTTATATCTATGGAAATCTACTGCAAGCAGCTGACAAGCAAGAACCACTAGGCTTCATGAGATGAGAAGCTGCACTACATTAGCTCAATACAAACTTGGCATTAAGTCAATCACATGAGTTTAAGGCAACATCTGACAAAAGTCAGTGGGTTATCCCTCTGTTACTGACTTGCATACCATTACTAGCCTAGCCCAGATGTGAATGGAAAACGTTGCCTGGGGTTGGATGGGGCAAGCCATCATGCTTCACAGAAGAGGTACACCAAACAGGTGGGTCAACAAGCAGAAGCACTGTCCAGACTGCTTTGTGTATCTTTGAGGAGAGGATATTAAAAAATTATATCATGGGCCACTAAAATATGAAGCTTCAATGGTAAATAAGGAAAAGCTAAGTAGTATTTATACTTGCCAATAACAAAGCAGATTTTACACAAGTAATACATCTTTAGTATCTCCCATTTATCTTCCATTACTGGAAAAAACACAGGTAATCAAGCATAGTGTCTTAGGTAGGCCACTGAGGTTGCCTAAGAATAAATTACAGGAGAAGTATACAACTAACTCACTTAACGGATGCAGGTTCTGCACTTGAAAACTGCTCAGTCTAAAAGAATGAGCAGATGAGAATTTTCAGAGAAAAATGTCAAAAAGTATCAGAAACATCAAAGAACATCATCTTGAGTCCTACATTTACTAAAATCCTGACCAAAAAGTCCCAGCTTGTTTGAAATGCAGTGGGTAGAAGAGTCGTTCAAGAATTAAGGCCTGGACAGGATCCAAAGGATTTCTGAGCTGACCACATTGAAACCATTTCCATTTCCAAGAAGAGTTTGCTCTGCTTCCTGCCTGCGCAAGGACCTCCAGGTGTGTCGGGTGGTCCATGGTGCTCTGTGGTGCTCCAGTGGGTAGGTTTCAAACCTGGCTGAAGCAGGAAACTCAGAAACAGGCAGTGTGAAAGGGCTTCTGTATTGCTTATCCAGCCACAACTGTCTTTTACAGTGCGGTTATCAAGGTGTCTGTAGCTTCGTTTCTTGATCTCAGAAATCACCCCTGACTGGGGATAGTGGTAGAAAGTGAATCCACTGCTTTACTGCAAAAAGAAACTGTCCAGGAACAGCTTTGGGTTCCAAGCTCACCTGGAACAAAACTTAGTAGCTTGTAATTGTCCATCTTGCAAAACACATCTACCATAGAGAATCCACGTGGAAAGAATATAACCTCAGACAAGGAACCAAGCAAGGAACATCCAGGCCTAATTACTGATTAGCTGGCAAACTTATAGATGAACAAAAGGCAGTCAGTAGCATCTCATTCTAGTGACACCAACAGTAGAGCTGAATGGCTTCAAATCAGGTCGGCAAGGAGAAGGCCCAACTTGTTCCTGCAGGGCTTGGCTGTTGTGTTGATCGGGAGACTGACTCAGCAGCAGCTTTGAAATCTGCATAAAACAAGCTGAGACAGACCAAGGTTTCTTGAATAATGGATTCAGTAAGTACTGCCAACCTGTCCCCAGTACGCTTGTAACTGGCATCCGTCAGAAAATCTGAGTGCTTGTGGTTTTATTATCAGATCAGTCAAGCCATGATTCATAATGTTGTAACATCTTCCATTCTATTAACCATTTGGCTGAAAAATGAACTGATTTCAGGCAGAACAGCTAGCATCTTCAGTGAAATCTAGTAAGCAGTATTAGGTAAGGTCAATGTTTTGTTAAACAATGAACTGCCTGTCTTAATGCTATGCTATGTTCTGAGGACAGCTGGAATTGAAGTGTGTTTTTTCCTTTTTTCCTGGAGCCATTCAGGAGTCTAAAAATTATTTCAGATGATTTTGCAGTGCAAAGAAGGCCCAGCTAAGCAAGCAAGGATGGACCATAGTGCAGGCTCAGGAATGCCTCCCACTTCCACCTGCCTCTGATAAGCTGTCCAAGCTGATAAAGGCATGGATGTTGTGCCTTCTGAGATAGCCCCACACTGGTGACAGCAACCTGCTAGTCTTAGTAGGTTGACCAACACAACCGGTGCTGGTTAGAATCAGCACACACTGTGCTGACCTCAGTAGCATCTTCTTTCTTGCTTTCAACTCACCATCTGACTCCAAGGTAGTCTACCTGTTCAGACTGATGCTTGCGGAAAATTACTTTCTTCATTCTTGGCAGTAATAGTCTTCTCTGGATGTGAGAGATGACTGGAGATAACTGGCTTTTCTAGCTTCTCCCTTTTCAGGCATGTGCCTCTTAATTTCAGATCTGAGGTGAAGACACTGCCTCCCTCCCAAACCAAACAGGTAGCGTCTGTTGCCAGAGATGACAAGGGCAGTGATGATGCAGGCTGGGCAATGTCTAAACCTAGAGAGTTTAAATCCAAACTGAAGCAAACACACGGCACTAGGGTACACAAGTTTCTTAACTGAAAAAGAGATGAAGTTATGAGATTTCCGTCTCAAAGATTTCAGAGAATGAGATTACAATGGCGAAAGCAGCTCAGGCACTTACTGGCCTCCATCTCACCATCACAAATGGTAACAGGAAACAAAGGCAGGATCAACACACATACGTGCTCTGCCCTCCCGCAGAAGCGCCTCCCTACAGAGGTCACTGGTAACGTACTAGAAAAACCAAAACCCCAATAATAGCTGTTGCATGACAGGCAGAGATAAGAATGTTAGGTCTTAGCGAGCCTTTTAAGAGAAGTATTACTGTAACATCAGCCAAGAGAAATTCAGAGAACAGTTTTAAATACCACTTCAGAAAACACAAATTATGCAAACAAGCAAATCTACTACATCTACAAATCCAGTTTTCCATCAACCAAACAAGCACACACTCTCCATAATCTATATTACTGAAGACAAATTACATGAGTTTTTCTACCAAGCCTGTACATTAAAACATACCTATTTCATTTTGACTGTTGCATTTTTGTTGTACAAAATATCTTATTTATTCATGAGCATCTGATTTAGTTTGCAGGTTTTAGTTGCCATAGAAGAGATCATCAACCTCACCAAGCCTGCATTCTTTCTAACCCCTTTTGGTTTTGTTTCAATGGGGAAAGAATATTTTACTGTCCTTGACTGAACATGCAGGATTCAGTTTTCCTTATTTGAAAGGAAACATTGTCAAGAGGGATATAATTTATGTTCCAGTGCCATGTGTTTCATATTTTCTGACAACTGTAGATTAAACTTCATTCAAAGGTGATAATTAAAATTTTTATGAGCATATCTAATATTAAACAGCTACTGGCAGGCTGTGGTGCCTTGACTGCTTAATGCACAAGGGAGAAAAGCAATAAAAATTAACTGTCAAAGCAGCAGCTTGATCTTTCCTGTCAGCTACCAAAACTGCACTCTCAGTCATGAGACTCTCCTCCCATACAGAGGTTACTGAATCCGTACAGTGAAACAGTTTTCTGCACATCATCTGTCCAAACTTTACACAGAACAAGAGAAGAATAGAAGGCTTCAAAATAAAGTGTTATTAATTTTATTACAACTAAGTTGTTAATCTAGGGTGCTGCTTTGGGTAATAAATTGAACTGTTGAAAATTTAGGCAGAAGCATTAAGCTGTGTCTATTTTCAGCAAAAATGAGGTTTTCCACTAAAGGTTCCACAGTCACTTTCAAGCAATCTGAGGAAGCACCCTGCTGAATGTATATAACTAGATTTTTTCCTATTTTTAGCCAGGTGTATTTCCTTATCTGGCTCAAGGCATGAAAATCTTTGGTGCTACCAGGTCCTCCTTTTTCGGTGGCAGCCAATACTCATATCAACTTAAAGCTGTCAGGGATGACTGCAGCCTGGATTAAGCTACCTGTTGGAGGAAACACTTTTTTCTAGTTTAAACAAGGTATAAAAGATGCAAACACTAGGATCTTGATCCCAAGAGAAATTCAGTGTGCGTAACCTTATCTAATGAAATCATTTTTTAATGACATGCATACTGGAAGTGTTAGCCACACAGGAACCTACTGCTCAAATAAAACAAAAATGGTACATCTTAAACAGTTTAATAGAAGCTGCATGGATTCTGCAATCAGAATATTACATTAGTCATAGTAGCTTTAACGGAAATCTTTAAATTATGTGTCACACAGAACAACGTAAGCAATCACAACTTCTGAAATGCCAGAATCAGGACGGTCCCTTCAAATTCAATCATGCTGTACTCTGCAGAAATCCTGCATTACTTAGTAAGTATTTCTGCATAGAACTACCACCGCACTCATAAATGTATGTGGAGAGGTCACTTCACTTGCCATTATTTAAAATTCTTTTTAATTGCTCCACACTCCATTTTTTGCGTATAATTCAAACACAACAAAATAGAAAGATGATTGATAAATACACCAAGACGACTGACAAAAATCAATAGAAGGTAAGTCAAGGTGTACAACACCTTCAGAAGAACTCTATGTTCACTAGTAACAGGATATAATAAGCAAAATGCCCCAAAAAATCAAATTTGGGCTCCAAAAGAACAAAGAATTGAACAGTACCCACTGCATTTCTATAAAGGTGAAGGGATGAGAGAAAAACTCCAGACTTTTCTATTTCCTTCATATGTTTAGGGAGTTGAAAGCTTTAAACCATTAAGTTTTAAAAAGCTCCGATGTTTGAATAAAATCTGTCACATTCTTTATTGCATTTTGAAGGGAAGGGCAGCTGAAAGATATTCCAGGGAAGAGATTAAGCCTTTGTTCAGGCTCATGGTGTATTTCACTACAGAAGGTTTGTCACAGTATAGGTAGATGGCTTGCATGTATATCCAAAAGGGCTAAAGGCAGAGTCCCAAGACTGAAGAATGATTTCAGGAACAAGCCAGTCCCTGCCACATCTTCAAGATCCCAGACATCGGAATGAGCTACACAAGGTGAATGAAGCTTTGAAGTTCAAAACAGACTGCAATGACAGTGAGGTGTATGAAGGTCCTGAAGAGCCCAATCAATCTGAGCACTTCCAGACAAAATGTGGAAGAGCAGATACCAGGTAGATCAAAGATGCAGCAACTATGCGTTAGCTTGGATGTCTTGGCTTTGACACTATCAGCTGCCCTTGCCTACATTCCATAGAAAAATCTGTCTGGATGGAGGAATTAAGTCACAGAGAGGAGACTACGTAGCGGTTCCCTGGGAAGTGGCAATGCAAAACAGGCAAAGCACAGGACGTCATATTTAAGCATAGTCTCTTAGCAACTTTTTAGCTCAGAGACTTTTTTTCAGCAACTCGGTTTCTGCTTTTTCTAGATTTACAGTAATCAAGAAGAGGTCGTAATTCTTGCCAGCAATTTAAATCGAGGAGGGTGGCTTCAAGACATGCCAAGGTAAAGGAAGTAATTTCCGTGTTCTAGTATGTTTAGATGGCAGAGGTTTTATTTTTCCAAGAAAGCAGCAGCAGCAAGTTTGCACTAGAGAATTCTGGAAGCTTCTCTACATTGAAAACAAAGGTGGAAAGACACAAAGGTATCTTATCAATAAAGCCAGAGGGCCTCCTGGGGACTTCAACCTGAAGCATAACATGGTAATTTCAAACAATTTTCATTTCCTTCTACAAACCAGCTTCATTAGTTGATTTGAAGTCATTAGAGCGTTGCTTATTCTGATGAAGTTTCCGATTCATAACCTGCTCCTACTAAAAGTCTGCTAAATCCACTGAAGTTTTATTGCCACAATCAATGATTCAAACACATTCATAAAACCTTGAGATCATTAAAATCACTGTGTATAAAGAGTCCTAACATCCTGATTAAGTGACCCCTGAAGATTTATGTTCCCATTTGCTTTTGCATGTACATGTTTCCATGATCTTAAAGTACATATCAGTTGAACAGATTTACAAGACAAACTTCAGCACAGGTGGAATTCCCTTCCCTCAGCATTCCTAACCTCCAAATGGGAATACAAGTGAGAAATGTGGTATCATAAATGCTTGCTCAGCAGTAAAACAGAGCCTCTTTCCACATATCAAAGATCAATGTTGTAAACTTTTCTGACAGTACTGTATATGGCTGCTAGCTTAGGAAAGAAAAACCAATACAATATTCCTTTGGGGCACTGACCGACTAATAGAAACATATCCAAAGATAGAATTTTAGTCTAATTTCTTGAAGAAGAAAACCAGAAAAAATAAGTGAACTGTTTATAAACATGTTTAGCTTGATATTATATTTAGTGGTTTTATAATAATGAATTCAATGTAAAAACTTGGTATTTAGGCATGCATTGAAAACACTACTAAGGAAGTGACTAGAACCAGCAATGTACATTTAAAGTAATGACTCCTCCATCAGTAGAAAATTATCGAAAGCCTTTGCCTGAAACTGAGAATTGTCTCTTTATTACCACTTATGATTTCTATCACATTCATTTATTAACAATGTGTTCTTAAGAAGTATTTTCAGTCACATACTGAATTTGATTATACCCCAAATAATACAATTTCTAAGACAGAACTTGTGATACGAAGCTTCATTTTGTAATAGATTTAAACTAAGAAGAAATCCAAGACTACTCAAACATCTCTGAATAGCCTGAACAATTTAGCACATCACAAAAACTGACATGCAAAGAAGGGAGCTATAAAAAAAGGTTAAATCCCAAGATTTGCTACAGATATTGAAAAGAAAACAAGCCTTCCCATATTAAGATATATTTTAAGTTAACAGTGCTACTGCATAAAATTAGAAAAAGCAATTTTATGGTGCATATTTCAAAAAATTCTGCTCTCAAATAATACCCCTTGCAAACTCAAACAGAAATTCTGCCAAAGTGCCAAGTGATTATTTCCTACATTGTATTCACGAGGTTATTTGAAGTTACTTGAAAGGGCCATGACAACAAACAAAATCCTGACAAAAGCCACGAGAAACAAGAAGTCATCATGATTAGATGAGAAAGTAATCCAACCAGCATTGTTTTTCAAGCGACATGGTTAATACACAGACACAAGACCATAACTGGATATTAAATACCACTTCACAAAGTGAAAGCAGTCATTCATTTTCATAAAGCCAGATCTCCTCAGGATGTCTCATCTCATCTTGTTGGCTGATCTTTTATTTTTTCTGCTTGACTGCAACGATTTGGAAGGAGCTTTCACTTGGAATCCTTCTGTATTGCATTTTAGCTTATAACCAGTTTGCATTGCCCATCCAGAAGAAAATTCAAGTTGCTAACTTCCCATGTTGTTATAACACTAAGCTTGAATACAAAGCAGAAGTGCCATTTTAAGCAGAGAGAAGACTGTTGTTGGCATCCAGCAGCTGTTGCTATTGTGATTAAAACGAATTATACTTGAAGCACCTTAAAACCCTCCCAGAATAAATTTCTAACTAGGAAGCTAAAGCTATAACTCACAACTGTATTTAGACTAAAAGGTAGTTTTCCTGTGTCTACAGTGGTGTTTAAATTCCCAGTAAAATGACTCACCATGGTTCCAAAGGGTATAGCTCTTGAAGCATGGTAATAGATGGCAATGAAGTTAATGAAGAAGGCAGTACCACACACCATTGCTGGAATAAGGAAGGCTCCAATGAACATCTGCTTTATCCATCGCCTTCCTGTAAGAAGGGACATTCCAGTGGGACTGGTGAGATACAGTGTATTTTGTTTAAGAAGTTATCAGCAAGCTCTCCAGAATTTATGTATTTGACAACTTCTCCCCCCAAAAGGTAAAAGAATTAAGGAACAACATACTACATCGATACAAGAGCCAAGAGTCAACTAACAGTTTCATTTGACTCCTGGCAACTCACAAGATGCAGCACATTAATCCATTTATAAGGCCAGGCATAAAGACAGGAAAAGGGATACAGCGTGAGAATATTTCGGCTGAAGAACAGCATAAGCTGACTAAGCTGGCCAAAGAAACCGGGGTATGAAACATAAGTGTGTATGTAAGCTGCAGATTAGTAGAGACAGAGATGGCAGAGCTGGCCCTGTGCAGAGCCTGCTCACACCCTGAGAGCACTTGAGAGCTCAGCGCTGCTCCCGGGACAACTCAGCACTACAGCTGCTTTCAGGTAGCACCTGCTCCGGGTTGTCTTGACCTGACTAAGCTGACTCCACACATTCAGGATGCATTAAGGAACTGGCTATCCCTGGTATAAAGCAAAATGCCACAGCATTTAATATACAGCAAAAGTGAACTCGGACATCTTCAACAGCAGAAGACGTAGAAGGAAAACGATTTCTATTCCCAGGCATAAAGGGAACAGCAACACTTGCTAGCAGTTATTACTAAGTTTAGAGCTCCCTGAGGAGCTCAGAAAAACCCTCTTGGGCCATACCTTAAGAATTTTCACTGTATTCCCTTTACTTTCTATGCTCTTAAATACTGTCTATATTTAAATTTAATACACCATAGATGCATCTAATATGCACTAAACAAAAAACTGTCAGAAAACTAGCATATGCTTTTCAGGACCATCATAGGTATTTTCACCATGGGCCAACATAATCAGTATTTCACGGTTTGATACGTTTGATCTGTAGAAAAAAAAATGCAAATCTGGCTCAACTATACAGCACGGTACATTTTAGAACAGCAACCCTAACTTACCTAGACCTGTTTTTCTACAAATTGCTAGGTTTATACACAAGCCACATGAAAGAAACATCTAACCTCCAAACTCAGAGTAGATCAGAGCGCAGTTGAGACTGAATACTAACAAGCGTGTCGTGCTAAAAAGATACAAATTTTCTTTTGCAAACTCACCAGAATTATTTTTCCTAAAGCACAACAGAAGATAATAGATATTGGTTACTCTCTTATTGCAGCACAGGGAATGGATAAAGCTAGTGGACTGCAAGGATGTAACTGATCATAACTCAGAGGCATAGTGGGGAGGCACTTGAAGACAGCCTGTCCAAATCTGTTATGTCAGTTTTATTGGGCTTCTGCTCTCTACTGATACTCATTTTGAATTTGCTAAGTATAAAGCAGAGCAGATACTGAAAACTAGAATAACCTTCTTTAAAGGATGCTATAAACAGTTTTCCCCATCCACAATTAGTGGTCTAGTAAGTACTGTATACTCATACTTTCCATGTTAGTAAACGCAGCCCTCCTGGTACCTATAGAGGAGGGCTGTATAGGAGTCATTTGGAAAAGATGACATGAGCTGTTTAACAGCATGTCACAGAAGAGGAAGAGACTATTATACTCTCTGGATGTCATGAGCCAAACAATTATATGCAAGAATACAACAAGCAATTCATAAGATACAACTGGTAACAGTTCTTTAGCTCTTACTACTTTTAAATTAACCAGACTTCAGCTATCTTTAATTAGAAAATGCAGCCAATACTGCATAGGAAATAATATGAAAGTTAAATACATTCAAAATATTTTCTGTTTGTTAAGAATTTAATGGATTCCATCTGAATGACCCAGCTCCGTGAGGACACTTCTATATTAGTGCAAATCAGAAAATAATAACTTGTCCATTTAACAATGTAATGAAAATGCTGAAACATGAAAACAATTTACCTCCTTGTCTAGCATAAAGGCTTCCTCCAAAATATCCATTCACTGGTGATGTTGCAGCATAAACAAATATAGCTGTACTAAGCATTGATCCTCTCCTACAAGAAGTGATTTTTTTGGTAAACGAAATAGAAAAACAAACAGTATTAGAGCAAAGATTACAGTAAAATATGTATATTTAGCAGAAGCAGTTATTTAATACTTTTAGGTAACGTAAAAATCTGTAAAATTGTAAAAATCTGTAAATTGTAAAATCTGCATAAGAATTAAAACTGTTTGTATCCAAAGCTTCTGGCCAAGTCTCATTCGATCTGGGAAAAAGAGTTCCGACATACTACATTCTTTTCTAATATGCACTTATTTTCACTGGAGTACAAAATCTCACCTCTGATCAAAATACTCTGACATTTGGATGTGTGTACCTTGTGTATAAAGAACTGAACTATTTACATGACATACATTAAAAGTGTAAGGCCACTATTGCAGATAAAAGGTACTCTTTGCTTGATATAAAGGCCAGTATTAACCAAAATATACTAAGATTGTGAATGATGTTTCTGCCATCCCTCAGAAATTAACTTTTAAGATCGGAAGTGATCATCTTACAGAAAATTAGAAGACCTGATTTAGAAACTACAAAAACTATAATGAAGCCACAAATCAGCATGGAATAGTCCAATCAGAAAAGTTTAGTCATTTTTAAATTATCATCTCATTAAATGTTGGAGTACTCATTTTGGCATAATTTTTCTAAAATTTTACATGCAAAGCTAATAATTTTAAATCACAAAAGCCATCTCCAAATACATTTTTAAAAATTGTGTCTAAGAATAGCAAGATATAAATGTTATTCATGAATAAAGCTGTTTCCCCATGTCCCTCTGCTATTCTTTGATAGCAAAAAGCAGTAGAAGGTTTTCAGCCAGCTTGCTGTACTTTCTTCAAATTAGTTGTTCCGAGAGATTCCAGACTATCGGCATTTTGGCTTTTGATGAACTATTGCCGGATGCCTGCCCTACTCAAAGATGTAATCTTTAGTACAGCCGGCTTCCATGACTGCACGGATTGAACTAAGCAAATATACCTGATGGTCACACACACTAAAGGAGCACTATGCTAACATTTGCTTCTTTAAAAAAAAAAAAAAAGCAATAGTTCCATTTTAGAAAGCTACAGGTTAGACAGAAACCAATTTTAACACTTCTCCTAACTTAAGCCAATTTAGAAACACGTGCAAAACCCCAGAAGACCATGCACAGTCTGAAGTGACACATGTAAATCCAGGCTACCCGTAAAATGACCAGCAGATGTTGATCTAAAATTACCTCAAAATTCCTATTCTTGAGCTTACTCACTTATGTTTCAAATATTCTAATGGAAAAGCTTCTCAAAACACAAAACCAGTATTAATAAATTAATAGCTGACATGACCAAATTTCACTGAGATACCTTTAGTTGGCATCCACTCCATGATCCCTAAGAGTTTTAACAGACCTGAAGAACACTGACAGGCAATCATTCTCGTAACTCTGGTTTACAGCCTTTTTCACCCACATCACTATTCTCCTTAAGAATTGTCTGCACCAGATTTGGTCAATTGTTCCGTTACACACACAGAATTAAATTCACTTTGAAAGTGATATAAAGGCCTATTGCAATAAAAGACTAAGTGCATATATCTTTTTAAAATTACTGTTCTGACACATTTTACAGTTGCTATTACTAACTTCCAGTGTCCCTACAGTGCACAAACATTCTGAAATGGTTTCATTCCCTCCCTTAAAAGGCTGACATGCTGTACAATTAAAAATGTGTATGTAAGTCTATCCAGAAATGTAACCATGGGGCACAGGGGGGGAAAAACACCATGTGAAAAATGAAAATATGCCAAGATACTGGTACTACAGAGAGGCTTTTTAAACACACCATTAAAAGGCAGCTAAATTCAAAAACAAGAGTTCTCTCTAGTGGCACATTAGAAGTACTACAACTTGTTAAAATCAATAGTTACAGGTGATACTCAAGGGAAAACAGAACAGAGATTTGAAATTTTAGTCATTGCTTAAAACAAAGCACTTGTTAAAAAAAAAAAAATTCCCCCCAGTATCCAAAATACAATCACTACAGAAACAGATGAAGTCCATCCAGGACACCAAAAACCTCAAACATGTAAAAGGTAAAGGAAGAGAACGAGGTGAACTGCAAGTGGTGTGTTAAATTTAAACTGGAGTACTATTTGTTTGTTTTAAATGAATTCTCTCCAGTCAGGACCACAGCCCACCTATTGCTGGAGATTTTACATGCAACACAAGCTGAGCAGTATCTGTTCGAAAGAACTTAAATTAAATCTCCATTCCTGAGAAGACTTGTGAATAACATTGGCTTAATGCACTGTCAGCAGTAAACAGGACTATTCACAACAGAGCACACTCCTACTTCAGTCTTTACAGGACACAGCAGGGAAAACAGGGTAAGAAATATAGTAATATCTTGTCACTCCAGATGAAATGAGGAGTGAAATATGTACCTTTTAACATTTATTTCCCATATAAACTACCTGTGATGCTGCAGAACAACAAACTAGTTTCATAATAAATCGTGTAAAAAGCAAGCATGAAGAGTAAAATTAAAGGAAACCAACTCATGTGATAAGAGTAGGACAAAGTTTCACTACAACTTAAAAGAGCCCTTCTGAACACTACATCTGATCTAAAGATAAAGACTAAAGACTCTCAAACACTTTTTTCCAGGCCAGTTAGAACATTCATTTTTGCAATTATTTTGTTCATTTAAGCATTTATATGTGGAAGGCATGGCACAATTATACTTACTCTGTGTATAAATCTTCTATCATTGCAACAACAATGACTATAAGAGACACAGCAAAAATTTGACAACCAGAACCAATAAGCGATGAAAATATTAGAGGATGACTGGATGGTCTAAAAACATCTCCGTGGACCTGCTTCCATCCGTACTCATCACCTAGATCTCTGTCCTAGGAACAACAACAAAAAAATTTTAAGTCTAGTCATGACAAGTAATGACAAACACACAAGCTAGGCATATATTAAAAGTTTGATTTATTAAAGCAACTTCAAGTGCAAGTATGTCTTCTCTCCTGAATGCATCAAAACTAGGAGAAAAGTTTACTTTTCAGATGCTTACGAAGGCAACAAAAATTACTACCTGAATGTATGATGCAGTAAAATCTATCAGATTCCCTCCCTCCCTAAAATCCTCTGAAGTGCTTAGGAGTATACACAGGCTCCTATTACACACTCAGAATGGACCTCGTTTAACCGAAGTGTGGATATGAACAGTAATCCAGTGACTACAGACAGAATTCTGGGTTGCAACCTAGGAGCATGTTATAAAGAAAACCAGTAACACTTTCAAGACACACATAAGGCAGTTTTCCATCCAATTGAAGCCATTCAGAGCTGCCAACACAATGAATGTACAAAGAGAAAATGATAAGCCCTAAAAAAAGAGATTTAAAAAAGTGTGAATGCAGATCTTACCATATCATCCATTTCTTCCTCCTTGCTGTATCTTGCATAATCTTTTCGCAAAGTTCTCATTAATATCATAGACACTAGGCCAACCAGAAAGATCACCATCATAAAAGAATTGAAAATTGAAAACCAGTGAATCTACAAAAAGAAAACACATCCCTAAGGTTTAGAACTGTAAACGTGTTTCAAATTTGTTCTAATAAGGATAAATCGTTGCCTAGCAGGACAGCTTGTCAGCACTAGCTAAGCAACAATAAACCCATATTGTAAGTAACACTACATTTGTAGAAAGTCTCACTAAAACTGGCCTGTGAAACACCATACATAAAGCTTTTCAACAGCCAAACTTGCTCATGACGAAGTTATCACAGCTTAGTTAAGCACCAGCAAAGTTCGAACAACTGGCTGTGTATGCTCCCGTGGTAAAGGCAAGGCAACACGATGTACTGCTGCCTTCCTAGAGAACGGGTTTGAGTAGTAAGAGAGACACTCACAGTCAAAAGCCAAAGGAACCATTGCTTTGCACAGGACCAACACGTGCAGCAGCATTATTTTGCCTCTGACAAGCACATCTTCCACTTTTTACTGAGCTCCAAACAGAATCCAAACCCTCTAATTTCAGAAAGTAGTATAGCTCAGTATACTACCCTTAAGGGGATTACAACCACAGGTTTAAACCTTCACAACTGACATTGCCAACCGGTTTAGGCTAATGCTTTTTGCTTTGCATTTACTTCAGTAAAAAGTGTACGTCTGTCCAATTGCAGTTATTCAGCTTACAAATCGTATAGTTGTGTCCCTGAAACTTCATTGCTTCCAATCACATGAATATATTTTCTTGAACTGTGCTGTATTTGCTGCAGGCTTGAAGCTTGCCTGCACATTTACTGAAGCACTCTAAAAAGCTGGAGCCATCCTATTTGAGCAACAGAACTATCACTTAAAACCTAGTCCTAGACCTCCCTGTTTCATTGTCCCAGAACACCTGGGACATCCAAAAATTCAAAGATGTCATCCAAAAATTCCATGACATCTTCTGAACTAAAGCAACCATTTCGAAGGGGTATTTTGTAAGGTTGTTTTAGAAGAACACATACTCTGTGCTGAAAGAAAGATGGGTCAAGATACTTGTCAAATCGGTCTTCAAACTTCACATCTGATTTCTTCCATTTCACCTAAAGAGAGAAAAATTTACACTTGAAAAGCTCATTATAATATGTTCAGCTATACTCACATGCAGAAACCAAAACCACATTTTAAAAGTCATCCACTTTGTGGATCCAGATGTTTTCTTCAATATTAACCTAGGTTTTGGCAAAAACAATGGACTGATGTTCTTAAAGACTGACATGTACAGGTCAGACATCGAATAAACGTCAGCCACCTTGCCTCATGGATCTAATCTTGTCTATGCTTATGTTTAAGAACAAGGAAGAATCAGTCTTGCACTGTCTCAGCTCTCAGTGTCTCTGCGAGACTAACCAAAGATGCAAAAACTTCTAGTTGTCAAATACAACAAACCCTTTTCATGATTATAGAAGGAGCTCATAAAGATACTCATACTGAAAGTGCCAAAACCAAAATCCATCAAATGATCCTATTTTTCAGTTTTGTCAAATGAATAGTTCAAAGATCATGGGTTTTTTCCCCACAGTAGATACTCGTAAAACGGTAAGACAATACCTTTGAAAAATCCTTCCAAATTTGCCCAAGTTTTCAGAACAAAGGATAGAGAAAGAAAGCATGTTTAAAATATGTTCAAGAATGACGTGCTAGAAAGCAGTGGAATTTTTCCAAAGATTTTTTTTTCTGACAGCACACTCCCTTTTCTCAACATTTCCATGTGTTGCGTTGTATGAAGAGAGGCTTGCGGAGAACATAACCGGTGTTCATCGAGCAACACCCTCTACTTCTGCTCCCCCAACAGCAGCTGAGATCTGTTTTGCTGCCATGCACTGGGACTGGTATTCAGTGAAATCATCTGTACCTAAATTCTCTGAGTACAGTGCCCAAGAAAAAAGATGCAGTCTAGCAGAAGTGAGGGAAATGAGAAGATGTAAGAGCAGATTTAAAACAGATGCCAATAAGAAAGAAAAGGGCATAAACTGAGATACAAGCTGGCTGGAAGGGAACTGGGTAAAAGGGATCAAGCTGGACCTTAAAAAGACAGACAGTAAAATTTTAAAAGCTAAAAGCTGCAGCCTAAAATCTGTAAGACCACAGGACTCTGCAATCTAGACACTTCAATTGCCAATAAATAATGCTGAAACCAGCTGGAAAAGTATGTGTTTATGGCCATACTAGTACAGGGTAGCAGCATATTACTGCTATCAGTTACTCCACTAGCTGCACAGAGGACTGCTTTGGATTTAGATTTCATTGTACTAATGAACAATATGGTGCTAATACGGTAGCAGAAGGTATTTTTCAGAATTTTTGCAGGATTGCATTTAAAAATTAAAACTAAAACAATTTCAGAAACTGAACACAAATCTACACTAAAATTTTTTCAAAAGCATGCCAAGATTAGGAAGTATCAAGATTTTTAGTGATCTTGAAACAAATGGAGCCCCCTTGTGCATATCTTTTTAAGTATGCATTTATTCAGTATAGAAGAAAGCATATAAATGTAGATTGAATATCCCTATCACTCACCACAGTCCTGAGACAGATTAAAACCCCCAAGACTCAAGTATTACTCACTTTAAGGTATGACATTGATGTTCTTCAGTTCAAATTACAACCTTGTTCAAGATTAGTAGCTCAAAACATTAATAGCTTTCAACATTCTTTTAAGCAGATACATTTCTCGTTAGAGCATCTGCCACTAAGAAGCACTGCTTAGAACAAATCCACCAGAGACAATCTGTGAATTAAACACCACACATGCCAGCCCAGCAATTGCCCAGTGGTGCCAACAGAATTGCATAGGTAAATCTTGAGCTCTGTACACTAGAAGTATTTTAGGGGAACATTTACTGTTATTTTCATTACTGGCAGGTACTCAGTGCTGTCCACCTCAAAATTCACAGAGCAAATGGACTTTGTAATGCTGGTGGAATTTGAAATAGAAAAATTCAAAATTTCTACTATCAATTTTGCAGTAGAAATAGGGAGATTAGTGTAAACATAACTCTAGAAAGCACATACAAAAAACAATTATCTTCACTTCAAACTGTACAACTTATTCAGCACAAGACAAATGTAATAGTGGCAAGAATATCCTCTGAAATAAAATCTTATGCTGACACCTACTGCTAACACGTTGTAGAAAAGCAACACATTAAGAATGAGTTTCAGTATACAAATGTGGTGAACATGACAAGTGAACCATTACAGATTTAAGTAACATCAAATAAATAAGGAGGAAAAATGAAAAATTTAATTCATTATCTCAGATCAGCAAACATTGTTTATTCATTACCTTTTATCACTGCAATTCAATATAATAGCAGAGGGCTTCAGAGAAAACCTTACTAATAAGGTTATATAAATAAGACAAATTTCTACTGGAATTGCAAAAACAAAATAAGCTTTGATACTAACTGCTTGCAAAGGATGAAGGCTTACAGTGGGTTTTGGTACTAGCTCAGAATCCAGTTCAAAGCTATGATGCAAATGTCAGAGCTCCAAACATCAAGAAAATGTGTACCTGCTGGGCGGTCCTGTACATTTCTAGTTTCTATACCTTTTGGGACATCTTCTTTTCCCACCAAAACACTTTTCCGCAGATTACAGAAGCTCCAGTTTGTTTGAAGCGTTTCAAAAATCATCATTTTACATTTATTCTTAATAAACCTATCAAGGTTTTTCAGTAATGAAAAAAAAATATTTGAAGGAATGAATATGCATCTTCCTCTAATATAGCCTGACATATCAATACAGAGTTGTAGGTATACAAATACCTATTTTTGAGCTATTTCACCATGTAGAATTTCTTATTACAGATGCATCACCAAATTACTTACTGAATATGACATCTGGATTTTTGTGTTTGGTACCAATTTCACCTTTCCTTCACTGGTCAGATTGACATCTACAATTCTATTTCCATTGTAACCGATTTCAAGTTTTTTGTAGGTCCAAAGGTAATAGTCTTCTCCATTTTCATCTGCTTCTCCAACAATACCTGCATAGGAAATAAGCATAAGCATCTATTACAGGTACACTTTTCAAATATTCTGTAATTATTTTTTTTAAATATGCATTACAAAAGTTTTGCCAGCTAAAAAAGCAACGTAACTAGAGTAAAGAGAACACAGCAGACCTTACGCTCTTCTTTTCAACTGTAATACCTGGATTACACCTTCAATCCACAGGCATCTGCAAGAAGCATTTTGTAATGGCATTAAAAGAAAAAAGCATGCAGCTACAAACACTGCAGAAGAAACAGAAGACACAACAACAGTTCCTCTAGTTTTGAATTCTTACCAGATAAACAACTAGCTGAATACAGATTTAATGTCCATGAACAGAACTTAGCCGAGACCTCTGTATTTTCCCTTCTCCCATCTATCCCTTCACTCATTTTTCTTCCTCTTAAAAATTCTGCTTTCATTCTGTATTCCTCATTCGTTGACTCCCCAACACATACTTTTTGCTCTCATTTGCACACAAGCTTCCAATGATTGCCAAAAATGATAGTTTTTTACTACTCTATCTGTTACTTTCACTGAAAAATTCAGAAAGTTATCATTTACTTGAAGATTTTTATTACCTCCAACACGGAAAGCTGCTCAGATGCTCCTGGAGCATCAGAACTCAACTGAACTTAATATTAGCCACGATTAAGTTCTTACTTTTCAATAAATTACTGGAAGATGTCTTATCTACTACAGAAAAATTCCAGAAAATGTACTATGCTGGGGGGGGAGGGGGAAGTCAATCTAGCAGTCACGAAGTTCACAGGCTACAAGTGTCATCTTTAATGTCAAGACCATAATACCAAAGATCACACACAAGATGGAAAGCCACAATAAAAGCAGCACTCAAGATAGACAAAGGTGGGGGGGGAGTGGGAGAACAAGTAGGTGAAGGATATGGAACAGGTTATCACGAAGGTGCAGATATATGAAGGAATGGTACTTGTGCATTACCTGTGCTTTTTAATTTTCAAGGTGGACTTTTTCTGTCATGTTTTTCACTCATGCTCATCTGTCAGGATTGCCTTGTATATGCCATCGACATGAAACACAGGCCAGTTTGTGCCTATGCCATACAGCCTAGCACCTGGCATACCATCTGTTCCCATGGTAGTATCCAAAACCATGACAATACAGACCTCTAACTACTAAAAGGACATTCTGGTCAATCACTACCTGAAGGAGTGACCTAACACAGTGCTCCATATACTTAGGGAGATGTCCTGAAACAAAGACAGTCAAGCCAAGCCACTCCACTGTGGGGCAGCAATTCAGGAAAAAATAGAAAATGGAATCATTTTATCTGAATGCACTTAAAAAGATCCGGTTGCCTTTTTCAAGTCAGAAAATAAAGTGTAAACCTTCCAAAGCCCTCAACAGCAGTTGGAAGTCATTACCTTTAGTTATCAGCAGTAAAGAAAAGTTATTTTATGCCTAGTCTTTACTGAAAATAGAGTACTCCTTCAGCAATTCAGGAAAAAATAGAAAATGGAATCATTTTATCTGAATGCACTTAAAAAGATCCGGTTGCCTTTTTCAAGTCAGAAAATAAAGTGTAAACCTTCCAAAGCCCTCAACAGCAGTTGGAAGTCATTACCTTTAGTTATCAGCAGTAAAGAAAAGTTATTTTATGCCTAGTCTTTACTGAAAATAGAGTACTCCTTACTGGATATTTTGAGGACTTCCTAAGGAGAATTTCAAATATTAATGGTTGTGCATATGACTTTGACATCAGTAAGCCTTGCTAAGGTGGAAAACCATGAAGAACATAACTAAAGTTTGCCAGGAGACAGGAGGAGTGCCACAAATCCATTTGGATGAGCGCAGAGAAGCGAGTGGTCTGCTTTAAGAACAGAATTAAACAGAAGTTGCCTAGAATTCTCAACAAACGTTAACACCATTCAAATCCTTTTCTTTTAAACTCTTCAGAGAATACTTACTTTCTTTTGGTAGCACAAAAAAAGGACTCTAGCCATTTACATTTAGGGAACAAAATTTTGGTTTAATCTAGCTACAAGACACAGATCAACAATCAAAAAAAAAAGTGGATTGGGTGATACAGTACATACAATACACGCTGGCTAGTAGGGTTCTCAGGAAAGGTAATCCAAATGAAGTGGATCAACATGATAGCCTCCACATAATAACAAAAAAGCCATTTCAGCACAAGATATTTTTAATGCAAGCTGAGGGTAACCAGTTCCGGACGCTATCTTAATAGAACAAAAAAAAACTTCTCAGTGTTCAGAGTATTTCAGAGATGCCAAAGTAATTAATAAAGTTCTTACTCCCGTGTACTTTAAGCAGTCCTAATGTTTTTCACTACAGTTACTGGAACTAACAGCTATGCGATGACACTCAGTCCAGCAAAAGATACTAGTTTTCCTTAGTATCTCTACCACCACATTACGCGGTACTAGGCAAGTCTATACAACACAGTCGAAGACACCAACAAGCTGGAGGAGCCATGTGTATGGTATCACTCATGCCATATTCGTAACAGAAATGTTTATAATAAAAACTGTTCAGTGAGCAGCAAGTCTCAGAGCTTTAAGTTTTAGGCAGCACTCAGAGCGTGAAATATTCCTACTGTTGAACAGAGACCCATCAAAACCAGAATTAATGCAGATAAGCTATATTTGCAGTTTTCTAAACTGTACTTGGAACCCAAAAGTCAGAAAGACTTGTTCAGACTTGCAGATAAACACTTCTGATCAGTTCAGGTGCATCCACTCCTTTCTCAGCCCCGCATCAAGAACCAATTAATTTTTTGGAATAAAAGCCAGGCTAATACTGACTGACTAATCTGCAGTCCTGTTAGTTTTACCTAGCCCTCAGGAGACATAGACCAAAATCTTCAGCACCACTTGCTTTCACACCTGATGTCAGATTATATCCTTGCATAATATTACCAGTGCTTGTGATGCTGCAGTCATCTATTAAGTATCACAACTTGAGGTCCTGGTTCCAAACAACTATCAAAACCAGCTTCTTAACGTCATACAAAGATGATACCTAGATTCTGCATGTTTGTTAGCTGCAGCATTAGGAATGACTTCTTGTGCTTACAAAGCATACTACTGAAGAACATTAAAAACACTGGAATCATGGCAAAATAGATTTTTCAGCTGAGAGCATAAAATTTAGTCAGTGCATAGAAGATTTAGTAAGTATATTTGTCCTTCAGTATTTGAGGTGAGGAAAAAATATTCCTAAATAAGATCAGAAAAATCAGTCCTAAAAAAGAAAGTCTCCAAGACTTGCTAGCCACACAAGATTGCAAAGAAGTCAGCTTAGCATCCATCATCCTTGGGCAGTCTAAAGCCTACGTAGCTGCCACTAGTCTGGGAAAATCATTCATTGATCTTTTGCTGAAAGGCCAAAAGCATTAAAAATATTGTAGCAACAACTGTCACTCATGGATGGTTTTAAAAAGCCTACCAGCAATTGTGCAAGAAGAATAGTAAAGGCCACACAGATTAATTAGGGTCTACTCCAAGCCCTGCCACAAAGCTGTTACGCACACTAAGCAAATCAGCTGAAAAGAGCGAATACAATATATGAGTATTTCTCCTGTCAGGCATTATAATGTCATCTCTTAAAAACAGATACATTAAAAAAAGCAAGAGCCTTCCTGACTAACAGATAAATAATAAATAAATAAAACACTAGCATTTCTGGCTGGGGCTCACGTTTCAACAGCTAGCTACTTTCTAAAAACAATTAAAATTATAAGAAAGAGCTAAAAAACCAGCCTCTGTCAGAATGAATGAATGATGGGTATTCAGCATACTATCTATCAAAGAACTTCTGTCATGTGGCTTGAAATGTATTTTTGTAGGTGTTGTGGGGTTTTGTTTGTTTGGGGTTTTTTTTACCTCTTTCTCAGAACACAGGCAACAAAGACCTTACCTTAACAAAGTATTTTGTGGTGCTTTTCCTTTCCCTTCAGTTTACATCTACAACAGGGAGATTAGGGCTTGGGGAGTTTGGCTGATTGCTATCAGTGCAAAATGCAATCTGCAGAGCTCTCTTTACTAGGTATGTGATCACAGGATACAAGGGAGTGACAAAAAACAGAGAGCTTAGGAGACAATGGCAATAAGGACACATAAATTTTAATTCAAGACACAAGTACGTCTAAGCCCAGATTAATAACACTCAGCAAGAGCAATTTTAAGAACTGTATAAGAACAAATAAAATAAAACTACTTCATATAACCACAGCTTGTGCATGCAAAACTGTTTAAAAGTCACTAAGTTACCATAAAAGTAAATCGAGCAACTCTTGCGTTATTAATAAACACAAAACCCAGCAAAATAAAGCTAAACCATTGAAAGAGTTTTATAAAAATTGTTATTCATGAACACGTTAACATGGATCTTATAGCTGACCTATCTAATTACCACTTACTTGAACATTTAAAAGATTTTAACTCTAAGAACTCGGTATTATTACATCAGTGCTTGAGAAACAAAAGAGCTTTTCATTGTTTTTGTAGTTCACTAGTATAAGCCACTCAACTGTTGCACTTTATTGCACTTTCAGTGCAATAATCTTTCAACTTATTTGTATTATTTAGTTACATAAGTTCTACATACTTGTGAGATTCTCGTAATGAAGCTTAGTCATTAAATTACTCCAAGAAACCCACTAGCACAGGACTCCTGTAGTTGTAATCAAGTTGTTTACGCATAATATCACTCACCCCATATCGGCAAGTCATCAATATACATCTGGTACCAATAGTGATTTTTGATAGCATACACAAATGCATCTCGTCTGCCTTTGTCCAAGTCAATTTCACAGTAAGTAGTCTGCATTACATCGTCTGCAAAAAATTAAAGCACAGTTAATGATTTATTAATGAGCTGGCTCAAAGCGAAGGCAAACCAAGCAAATGGAGGAATACACGTTGCTGGAGTCTTTAACCCCTCCTGGCTATCCTCAAGTAGGTAACAAAAAAGGACATTTAAAAGGGAACCATTAAAGCAATTACATGATTGCTTTTGTCATTCTACCTTTCCCATGCAGAAGCTTCCCACAGACCGGATAAGGAAAGGTTTCGAACCGTCCTTTTGCTACTTCACCCACACTAAATTAAGATCCATTTGCTGATGGCAGCTTTACCTGGACAAATCATGAGACCTCTTTTACTTTTACAAGAGGTATGAAATTATTAACAAATACCTAAAACTGTGTACAATATTATCTCTCCATTTGAGTATAATCAGGCTCACCGACTAGGAATACTGTTTGTAAAAACTAAAACTTCTTAAAGTTCTCAGCAATTTTCAAGAAATTACCATGAAGGAAGAAACACAGCCATCAGGGTAAAGGTAGAGAAAAAGGACAGAAGACAAAAATAGGAATAATGCAAAGAATGCACAAGAGGCTGCATTTGGAAATAAAATAAATCCACCTCTTCAAGCCAGAAAGCTGTTTTTCTCCCATTAACAATTCAGAAGTAATGCAGTTAGCAGCCATTCTTTCACATCCCAATTTCCTTCCCTAATGTTACCTTTTCAAGTGAAACAAGACAAGAGGGCTCATGTTTACAAGAATTCAGGCAGCAACAGATTTAGAGACAAAAAAAACCATTTGCTGCTTAGTGAATGTCTTCACTCTGCAAATAGTGAAACAACGCGAATGTAAATAATTCCAGATCCCCCTCCCTCCTCTTTCTGTCATCACTGGAATCGAGGACCCATTTCTAGTACATAAAACTAATTTGTGCCCCAAGTACAGCTCTAATCTGCATCAAAATTCAGCTTACTTTCTCCTATACACTAACTGCAATATAAAGCTTAAAAAGAAAATCAAATCACCTGCACAGAAAAAGCACCAGCAAGTGAAATATTTCCAACACAAAACATTATTTCCGTGATAACGACAATTTGTCCAAATGAAAATACGCACAGTACGTCTGGTCAAGCAAAACTGAAGGAAAGCCTGGTGAAGCAAGACAGTAAGAAACCAGCCAAGAGCAGTCCTACAAAGTTGCAGTGATTTCCTGTAGCCCTGGAGAAGACAGTGGCCCTGGCTACTCTGGAATGGATGCATCTCTTTCTCTTATTTCTTATGAAAACTTTAGTATTTTCTATTTTTGTTTCTTTCAAGACCTAACGAACACACTCTAAGCTTCATTTTTTCACTGAAAAAAAAAAAATTTAGACTGACTTGTTAGGCAATAAACCTTCTGCTGGAAAAAAACAAAACCATTCAAGTCAACATCTGTCCCAAGATGACATTTAGACCATGGATTACATCTTCAGGACCCATACTGGTACATTCAGGACAAGGAAGCCATTAAAGTTGGCACACAGCTGAAACACAGACTTAAAAATCCAGGACTCAGTTTGCATTTATGCCTCTACTGAGCTGGATCCTATACTTTTTGGACTATGTTCCCCCCAAAAAAGCCTCTGCTTGGCACTTTTTCACTTTAACAGATTTTTTTTTTTTGAGACATCTTGACATTAATTAAAAGAAAAAAAAAATCAGAATCCCTATCTTCTGGATTTGTTGCTAAGTAGGGAATAATTCTTTCCAAAATACTTGGCACTTTATTGTCACTCTCTAGCAGTTTCATACTATACTCAAAGGATAATGCCTTTCTAATGTTAAATTTTTTTACTCACAAAGGATTGTTCAACACACAGTGGTCAAATGAAAATATACTGTGAATTAAAATAAGGGTAAAAGAGAAACTGGTAGAGGCTGTTAAATGAAGCGTTACCTAGCGCCGGAGCATGGAAGCCTGATCCAGGGAAGTGCTATGAGGGCCAGGCTGGTTTTAGGTGGCTCTCTCCTGACTGGTTCACACACACACACAGCGGTACCAGCACAACTGAAGGACAACCCGGGGATGGGAGCAAGTGCTACTACTGAAATAAAAATCACATGAACTACAAGTGCTCTTTTTAGAGACCTTTCCCATTTTATAGCCTGAATACAGCAGCCTTTGTTTGCAGTTAATTAACCAAGACAAAGCTGGTATTAGATTGTAATCTAATACCAAGTTACGCCATGGGCTTTCAGACCCCTGGAATTTGCCTTTTTTTTTTTTTAAACTAACTGAAATGAGCCATTCTGCATCTAAAACTCTAGGATGTAAACAGTGGATTTTGCTGCTGTAAAAAAAGAAAAAAAAAAAGAAATTAAAAAAAAAAAAACTTCGAAATATCATTTGAAGTGAAATGACTGCACTGACATCCGACCAGGCTGCAGATAGCAGCATGCCACCAAAAAACTGTCTTCATCCATTTTTATGGATTTTACTCCCGGTATTCAGAACACCAAAAGACATCACAGTGATATTACAATCAACTGTGGATCAACTACGTTACGAGTTACTCCAGTGCACATACACAAAAAACCAGCAGAATCATTAGAAACAACCTCATTCAACTCCTGGAAAACACAGGCGTGACTTTACATATGGTATATGATTTCACCCTCAGCCATACTACACAGTACAGTTCCTCTCACCTCCCCCTACAACAACTGAATGAAGGCAAGAGGAATGAAGGTAAGTGCTCCTTTCTCCAGCCACTGAGAACGGTGAAGCTGTTGTTTAGTTACAGGACAGGATTAGATGGTTAAGCTTAAGTCCACTGCGTTAAATGATTAAATGAAAGTAGCTTAGAAGAGCATTCAGTAGTTGAAGAAGCTGAAGTCTACTTCATTACAGCTTTACCAGACCTGAAGTTTTGCATATGTTAGATAGTTCTTATCCAAGTTATGGTTGTGTGTGTATCCAAGAAGAGTGTGAAGTTAGAGGTATGTTTTGTGTTGTGTCTACATCAGGGATGTCCAAGAGGTAACATCTGCTACCTAACACAGCTTCAGAAATGTCAACAGCACATTAAGCAAATTTTAAAAGAGCATGAAAGCAAGACTCGTTACAAAAGCAGGTGCGCTTATGCCAGATTTTAAATCTCCTATGAACAGTCAGATCAACTGGGTTTTATTCAAACATATAGACCATATAAAACCTCATTATATCTGACCATCTCCTAGTACAACACTGAACATCCTGAATGGCTGTCATATTTTCCAGAGGTGTTGTAGAAGGAAGTCTTGGGCAAGTTCTCCTCACTTAGAAGTATGGTAATTTAATAACATTTCTAAATAAATGCAAAATTCAAGCACGTTAAAAAAATCCTTTTCCCCTTTAAATTCATCTTCTCTAATTGGTATTGTATGGCAATGTCAAAAATTAATTTTCTAATTGAAGTCGCTATGATCCCAATGTTCAATACATTTAATAATTCACTAGATCTCAGGTGTAACGTAGAGGATGTCAATTCAAATGCTTGAATAAAGAACTTGACATATTACATAAAAAGCATTATTACTCTAGATTTAGCTTGACAAGAGAATTAAGCCAACTGAAAACCTAAAGTCATATTATAAGTGTATGTTAATGATTCATTACTTTATTCACAAAGGTATTTGTACAGATTTGAGACCTGTGATATAAGAACAACATTGTCCATATTTGTAACAAAAGGGAAATCTAGCTATCCTGTATGGTCACAGGTATCCTTTCACGTGACACATTTTTAAATACAAGAACAAACGCTACTTCCTGGATTCCTGAATACACTGTAGATTTGCCCCACCAGTCACCACTATGAGCATTCAAGTGGAAACCTCCATTCTCAGCAGAATACACTTCTGCAGAGCCATAATTTTCTTATTCTATTTCAAAAATACAGGCAAGGTCCACTGATTTAACGAACAGTTTTACTTACGCAGTCTACCATACTTCAGTTACTGACAGCTGCAGCCTAAATAATTCTTCAAATATGATAAGCGTGAAACTGCGTGTTGTTCACCTGCTACTGCTGTCCAGTCAAACTATGTTGAGAAGAAGGGAACTGGTTTTTATTGCAGAAGCTAATTTATTAGAACAATTCTAATTCCCCTTTACTCACTCCAGAGGATAAAAACCTAAAAATATAAAATCCAAATCTAATTTAACTTTGAAAACTCTTACATTAAAGAGGAAAAATACCTGTAATTGTTAGTCTTGCCATAATCCCAAACACACGAGGTAAACCGTAATTACCTGTTAACTCAGATCTGATTCACATATTCATGAAGAAAATCTGTACGAGTCTTTCAGATGGTCACGTCAACATTTTGTAAAGCAGGTCCCTACAGTTAGGTATTTAGATGCATATTCAAGCACCTAAATGATTATTGAAAGGTACTTGAGCAGCTCTTAATTATTTCAGCTACAGATGTTAGGTACTCAACACTCCTTGAAGCCGTATCTTTTACTTAAGAACATATGAATCTATTGGTGCCAAAACATAAGCTTCTATTTGTTCAGAAAAAAACCCCCACAAATCGCCAACAACTCTGTTTCAATTTCATTGCAGCAAGGTGCAGAGGTAGGAGGATGGCTCAATCACAACAATGAGATAAAATTTACCATTACAAAAAAAATTTCAATTTCACTGATATAATCCAGTTACAATTTTTTAAAAAAAGAAAAAAAAAAAAAAAGGGAACACCACTTCAGCCAAGAAAAATATCTACCATTAAAGAGTCACCAAAAAACTGAGCTACCATCACATTTCAACAACCAAAATGTAAAAGAATTCTTTATACAAATGCTAAATTTTAAGGGCTGGTCTATGAAATTTAAATTTTCCTACATGCGTTGGATATAAATTGTACTGGGTTTATGACAGCTTTTAAGCCTGTAAAAAAATCTCAGATAGCAATCTTTTGTTCTGGGTTTTTACTTTAAAAACCTGTATATCAAGGAGATTTGGATTTCAACAAATTTTACATTATTTTATGTTAAATAAGTACTAATAACTACTGCTAAAATTAATTCATACTTGTTACTCTGAAATTTGGAAGAAAGGATATTTTAATACTTTTAATAGCAGATTAAATATAGTAAAATAGAGTTGACTCCCATTCAGATTTCACTTCATGGATCCACTGCTAGAAATACAAAATCACCTCCTGATACAGAAGCTGCTGGACGCCAGCTAACAGCAAAGAGATTATTGTCTTCATCTTTTATCCAGAGGACACAGATTGTAAGGGAAAAAACTAGAAGTGCACATGGACAGCTTCCCAGATCACGTACACACATACTTAGTCATCCACCAGCTACCATGTACCATCTGCTTTACAGAAAACATCTGACCTGCAGCCGCTTTGGTTCGGAGTTAAATTCACTGCAGGTCCAATACAGATTAGCAATCTACACAGAGTGCCAACGTGTTAATAACTTTTTAAAAGCAACAAAGGACATGGCTGAAGAGGAATTCCCCACCTGCTGGGAAATGTACTGGCACATCAATCACTTAGACTTACAAGCCATAAACACCTGATTCTTTTTGCAATCTCTACTCTTCTGCACCAATTCAAAGCCTCTTTTGAAGAACACCATGCCCAGTCTGTCTGGAAGAATATACCCCAATATAGCAACTACATACCTGATATGCACCGGTAAAGCAATTAGAGGTGCAAAAAGGCACCTGAAAAAACTAGTATGAGTGGAAGATCAGACCCTAAACCCTGAAGAAATTGCAATAAATAATACTTACAACAGAGAAAATCTAAAGCTTTCTGTGTCAAAACCTCAGCACAAGCAGTTGTGAATCGGAATTTGAAACTCCTAACCTGAAAGCAAAGTAAGACTTAAGGAAAACGGGTTTACCTGTTGTAAAGAACTATGGAAGACAACAGATAAACTAATCTGGCAGGGACATAATCAAAACCAAAACAATCACAAAGTACAAAAAATCACAGCACTTTTCCACCATTCTGAATTTGTGTTAGTCTGGGATGACTTTGGCTCCCTGTAGTTCTGAATTCCAAAAGACTTCTCTTAACCAAATAGGAATTGGTATCAATTTCTATGTATTGAGGAGCTGGAGGTTCAGCGTTACCCAAGTTGTTCTTATTTTTGTTTAAGAAAACATATAAGTATCTTTTTTCTAAGTGTTAGATTAAAGAATTACCAAAACAGAAACTCATTAATTTCTCCATTTTTAAAGTACTTTACAGAAGTATTTGAGAGTGTATTCACAGAAGAAGGGATTTGTCCACAATGCTCTGCTTCTGCATGTTTCCTTCAGAAATGGCAGAAAATACTCTGAAAAACTAAACTACATCTGACTACAGACCATAAAGTGTTCACAAGAAGAGACAAAAGATAAACTGAAAGTTTCATCTATCTCATGTTATTTCAGGAAAAATTAGGTGAAGGTGCTTTACAAATCTAAACCTGTCTGACTACTGCATGTACTTCTGGTACAAGAGAGGCTCTAGCCTTTTTGGACCCCTAAAGAAGAAAATTATTCAAGCATTTCAGCCAGTTCCTCATGTTGAGCCAGTCCATTTCCTTCCCTTGATATCATCTCAACACTTCCACTATAAAAACAGATTATTACATTACTACCTCCAGGTCAATAAGGAAAAGTGCAGGTCCAGGACGGAAGTGCCAAAAAGTGAGCTACAGAACAGCACAGTCAGCTCAGTACTCCCAGTCACAAAATGAAAGACTTGATCTAGCGAAAATTTGATATGATACGGGAATAAATTAACTATGGATAATCTTCAGAAAATAAATCTTGGAATAGGACACTTCATAACAGTAAACATTAACTCACAAACTTTTCAGTCTTTTCAATTTGGTGCTGCATCTAGAGAGTACACTTGGCACTGGAATAACACAATCTCTTTGTAAAGATGGGGCAATTAAAGGAAATAAAAATTACACATATAACTGGCTGTAAAAATAAATATTTATCATATTCTGACAACAGAAGTTTTACTTAATCTTCACAGCCACGTTGAATTGCTGCCAGTTGTCTCCTCTGTTCTTTCCATTCTGCGTTTCTGAGCATATGCTATTTCCCCCATATTGAATAAAATTTTCAGCAGGCTACAAGTCTTGCAAACCAGTAATAGGACTGTTTTCTAGTGTTTGTGCAGGTACAGTTCCCTTCTTAAAGGAAAGGTTCAACTCCGGATTCCTTTAATGCAGAGATGCTATCCCTTATGCAACTTAAAAATTTATGAAGAATTTATGGTTTTAACAAACTTAATCTATTCCATTTATCCTATTTATAGCAAAAACATAATCAATTCTCTTATTTTGTGGATGTCCAGTTCTGGATAAAGCTTTTGTAACTTACAAAAACTAAGTCCCATCTGATTGCAAATGCTCAGACAAGAAATACTATGCTTAAGTTCTCCATCCAGTTAAGCACTGGTGACGCAATGAAGTGTAGCCCTCAAGGGAAGAAAAAATACCTATACACAGAAACTCAAATTGGATTAAATATATAAATGTTAAAATTCGATACAGACAAAAAGAATCTGTTATTATTTGAAGCTCTGCAACTACCAGTTACAGATAATTGAAAGGACTCTGGGCACCGAAGAACTCACACAGAGAAATTACACAATAGAAGACTCAGCCCCTAACACCAATAAATGTGTTTGCAAAAGAATTTAAATGTCATCTCTGGAACAGTATGGAAAGAGGGAGAGGGCAGGAAACAACAGAAAATAAACAGACCAGCTCCATCCTGACTGGCATATGATGAGTTAGAGCCAATAATATAAAGGTATTTGTCAAAGGTATTTAAACTAGATGGTAACCAGAAGGATACAATAATTAACTTCATGTTAAGGTAGAACTTTGAGGTGTTGAGCCCTTGCTACTGCTTTCCAACTGCAGAGAGTCTGCAAGTATTCAACATCACAGGAAAAAATTACATCTTCAGAATTGATAATTCCAGAATATTAATTCCAGTAAATATACTTTCAATCACTCATACGCAGAAAGCTTAGTTTTACTTTATAAAGTGTAATCAGTTACTTTAGAAGCATGTATCTGTTGCAAGCATCTGCCTTAAATGGCACATAGATGAAAACTCTACTGTAAACTGAAAAGCCAATGGTAGTAGACAACCTTGCAGGGTGTTTCAGGCAACAATACGAAATAAACTCAGTTGCTAGCAGCAGCAAACTTTCAGGTCTTCTAATTCAAAAATCAAGTTTTAAGGGTTCGTGGGGTTTTTTAAGTGACTAAAAGCACTTTCAATTGCTTACCTTTAAATTTGATGTCAAGACCACTAAATTCCAATTCAACTCCTTGAAGTGCTTCTCCTAGGGTTTCATGGTAATGGCTGATGCTTTTTTTTGATCCCACACAGAAAGGAAGAGAGAAGTATTTGTATGTTTCTTGGCGATTGTGGTAGGGTCCTACTGTATTCATCCATAAAACAACTTCCTCTTTATCTTGGTACTGAAAGATAAAGTTATTGAGTTAGATGAGAAGCCCAGAAGAATAAAAATATTCAAGAAACTCTCATTCATATTAACTAGCAAGGCAGGATTGTTCAATCACAGGCAACAGTTACATTTAAAGACAGCCGGGTATTTTTGTCTTTTGGGTGGCAGGGATTCTAGGACAAGATTTTCAGCCTGCTTTCCTACAAAAAAAAGGCTTAGTTGATCATACAGTTTCTTAGAGCCTATCACTGAAGTATCAGAAGAGGGGGATTCATACAAATTTAATGGAGATGCAGAGAGCAGAAGTGGAGAAAAGCAGAAGTCTCAAAAATAAATAAGCTTTTACAGATTTTGTGGAAACACACATCAGTTAAAAGCAAAACTCTACTTGTCTCCACTGAGAGAAAGGAAATATCAGACTAACATCTTGTTAAACAACACCTTAGCAAATAAATCAGGCAATCTACCCACAGTGACAGGTATACTGTTTTTTCCTAAGATGCAGCTCCTTTTCATTTTTGTAATGGTATAAATTACATTAAAAATTCCCAGAAGAGTGCAGCGCCTCACAGGAAGCTCTACAATTAAACTGTGGCATACCTACAGTAGCCGTGAGGCAAAAAAGTCAGACAGAAGGACTGTATTTTGATGCATTTCCAACATTCTCACAGTGAAAAAACAGAACAGCAAGGAGTCTGGTGGCTGCCATGAAATTCTTTGTGGGAACATCCACCCTTCACTTTCCACAGCTACTGTTAGCCAGTAAAACTTATTCCTTGGCTAGGAGGCAGTAATTTTTTTCAAGCCCTTTTAACTTTTCAAAAATAAAAGTCCTTAAAGCCATTCATCTATCAGTATTCAAACACTGCATGAATTCAGGAGAATTAAGTGATTTGAAATCATTACTTGCACTTATCTGAATGCATCTGGATGAGGTATCAGGTTTGCTGGTTGCTACTACAAAGCCTCTCACCCAATGCAACTCCTTCACCTACCACAATTTCAACATATTAGGAGGTACAGTGATCTAACTTTTAAAGCAGGAAAAAAACCCCTATTTATAACTGTACACACCTGCAAGCACAATCACCATATAGATCCTGATTTTTTTTTTTAAAGTACAGAAGAATAAAGTACTATTTTAAGACCAATACGCAAACACGGAACACATTGGAGAGGAAAAGAAAGTCAAATGTTAATTAGCTGTAACTATTTCATAAAGCACAACTGAAATACTGAATACAGTTCTGCATCTCTCTTTTTAAGATGTGAACAAAGGTTCTTCAACTCCATTTATCCTGAATAACCACAGTCATACCGATAGGCTAACTCAGAAATAATTAGCTACACGTAGAATGCAGTAAATTCTTCAGATGAGGCATTTAAAAGTTAAACTCAAGGATTTAAACAAACATGCTTTGGAAACTAATTTAATCCCTTTATACTAACATGTCATCTCAATTACAAGCCTCATCTTTTTTGTTTACAAAGATGCACAAGGGTCATTCCAGTCTCTTATGTGAGCAATCTCCAACAAGAAACTTTAAATACCGTACTAATTTCATTCTGAGCTGCAGCAGAGACCAAACACTTAACTAATTTCACAGACCTGCCCATTTGCAGAGCACAGACTTCAGAACAATTCTGACAGGTAAAGAATGTCAATGACTTAGCAAAGAAAGAGCAAACACAGCAAGAGAAAGTAGACATTCCTCCTCTCTGCCAGCAACCAGAAAGGTTATACCAAGTGCAGCACAGTTGGACAACTTCAAAGAAAGTTGGGAAAGAAGGAAGAAAGAAAGAAAAATCACAGTTCCAGCCCCCTCAGCAGCAGAAGCAGATAGTGGAGAATCTGCACTACGATGCCACCTCTAGCTCTTGCCAATGTAGCAAGGGACAAGTTGCTCCATATCTCTTTCTAGCCTGTTATGCCTAGCACGTCTTCTGTTTCTTCCTCTAACAGCTGCAGAACATAATTTTCAGCCCTTTCTCAAAATGGTCCTAACTTGTCAAAAGCCCAGTTTAGCATTATTCCTTGTCATGCAGCAGCTTACATGTGAACCGAGCTACGTCCCTGTACAACCTTCAGTAACAGAATATGACAACATCCTTAGGTCTGTGAATTCATTTTTGACAGTACCTGAACAAAGAAAGCATTGACCACTGCTTTACTTAGCTTCTTCTTTCTGACCTGCTTCATACTGAGTTGGGACCTCTGCATTTTTGGAACTATACCAGATCACCTTCAAGTGACAGAAACCAACTTCTCAAGAACATATTATTCAAAATCTTGTTACATTTTCTGATCTAATAAAGTAACTACACTGTAATTACAATATCTACTATAACAAATTTGGTTTTGCTTGTCTCTTATCCACATGATGCTCAGCCCTCCTTCAGGGCCTACAAGGTTTTCCCACACTGACTCCAAGATGCCATCAGTCTGCTCTGGAGAGAAAAGGGACCAAACCAAACATAAGCAAAGAATTCAGTCTACCCTTATTACTTCCTCCTTTCTCACAACCATCCCAGAACAGCACAAGAGAAAGCTTGTTCAGGACTGCTACATAAATGAACACACCACCTCAGCCATCCCGGTCTACACCTCACTCACAATCAGCAAGTCCCTAGTTACAGCAATTTGCAGTCCATCAGTGCCCTCCCAAATTAAGAGGGCTGTAGTAAGAAAGCTAGCCTAAGCAACTTCAGCCCGAATTTGGGGGTGGTGTCTAATAGAAACTCAAACAGATTTTCTTCTCCCTACATTTGTTGGGTTTTGCTCATTCTCAATTATAAAGATGAGCTTTCACGTTTAAATAAGTTTCCCTGTCATGACATATCTCATCCTTATAATCTTGCCCTAGTGGTAGGGTAATTTGGTGGCCAGAGCTCAGTGCTATCAAAGAGTTCAAGCTTGTGGTGGTTTGGGCTTTTGGTAGGTTTTTTTTTTTCTTTTTCATTACTGCCTTCACAATACCAAAGCATTTACAACAAATAACAGTGACAATACACTTACAGGAAAACAATTCTTATTTAGGGACGACAAAGAACTAGAGTATCTTGTAGGACTGTTCTGTCACGTCTATATGAGGATTTCTAGGTTCAGAGAAGGCTAACATACAACATACCTTCCAGCAAAAACATCACACTACAAGAGAGAGAACATAAAATAACTTGCTAAAGAAAGCCCTGGTTCTAAGGGAGCCACAGCACTCAGGTACGCTGTATCAGTACCAGTCAGATTTTGGTCAGCACATTCATTGTCAGTCTTGCGGTAGTTTCAACTACTGTCATGCTCTTTTATATTTTCTTTCAGCATACATGGAGTCTCCTGCAAACTGTGGAGAACTCATAGCCGTAGAAAACAGGAAGAAAATTTCAGCTCCCTAGCACCACGTTTCATTCTCGGCAGAAAGAACATATTGAAGAAACTATTCTTATTTCATCAGGAACTGATCAGCCTTAGACACGCTGGACAAAATGACAAAACAGAAGAACCCTGAATTCTTTTTTTTTACTGTTCTGATATTGGCTGATGAGCAACTGTTCAAATGTACCCTCTGAGCTTTGAACGCAACAGAGCAAATCAAAATCCTATTGCCTTCTGTTAACCTTAGCAGGCAAGTCAGCAATAACTCATAGTCAAAACCAACATGGAATAAGACACAATGAGGAGTCCAATGGTCTCTTTCAAAAATTGCTATATAGCAATATAAAACTTGCATAACCGACTGTAAGTGTGATAGTTGCCCTGTACCCTCTGAGCTTTGAATGCAACAGAGCAAATCAAAATCCTATTGCCTTCTGTTAACCTTAGCAGGCAAGTCAGCAATAACTCATAGTCAAAACCAACATGGAATAAGACACAATGAGGAGTCCAATGGTCTCTTTCAAAAATTGCTATATAGCAATATAAAACTTGCATAACCGACTGTAAGTGTGATAGTTGCCTTATCTTCTGCTACATAATCAGCCAGTAAAATACTATGACTCATTGAGATTCCACCAGATCCCAGAAAACATGAAAAAAGTATCAAGAACTCCTTATCAATACAGGTACAGAACAAACAAAAGAGGAAGTCAGCTACAATGTGCAAGAATATCCAGGTCACACGTCCAACGAGTTAAATTCACCAAGAATAGCTGTCATCGTAAGAGATCTAAATAAAAATTTCTTGCTCTCATTCCACATATGCTAAGGGTCCTGAGTTACTATTTGACCCATCACTGCTCTAGGACTTCTAGAAAAGAAACACGCATATTCCTATTACAGCTCTAGCTAAACTACTGAGGCTTGCAACAGGGGCAAGTAGTTATGAAGTAACATGTCAAGTGGTAAAATAATTTGAAGTAAAAATAACAATCTGCAGAGTGGACTCCAGATAATTTGAGTGACAGAAATCTAATATCTAGAGTTACACTCACACGTCAATGCAATTTTATCTTTATCCCTTATGAAAACAAGTGCCAAACATCTTCCTAACATGAAGGACTTAATTTTGCTGTACTGAAGTACTGTTATTTCAGAAATTCTTTTTTGTTCTTCATTCTCTTCCCTGACTTGTTTGCACAGAATTAGGTGGTGGAAAGGCAGCTTTTCACATGCCCGAAGATGGACACCAGTGTCCTATTAAGGACATAGTTACTGACAAGGCAAAAAAGGTCAACAAACAAGATGCTGCAATCTCTACCTTGGTATACCTCAGCAAGCTCTTCTGGTTTTGGTTCATATGTAGGGACAATATACTGCATATAGCTCAGAGATCCTAATAAAATTCACAGACACAACCATGTAACAACTTAGTAATGGTGCCAGAACTCACAGAGTTCACTACTTCCAAATATGAGGGAAGACTACAAAAGACAATTTTAAATAGCCTTTACTTAGTATAATTTATGAAAAATATAGTGCTCGTTCTGTAAGCGTAGCAAGCTTGGCTTTGCATCTTTTTCTGCACTAAGCTTAGTATCAGCTCAGTAATTTCAGTAACTCTATGGAGTATATAATGATCTACTTCAACTGTGCAAAAACACAGTGGCAGCCCGAACAAGTCTCAGCATCCACACAAGTTACCTACCATATGCTGGTACAATCTGATTAACGGGAGGTAAACCTTCAGAAACTTTTTTCTGTAATTGCCACCCAGGTGGTGGAGGACCAATGTGCACCTCAAGTGCAACCACGTATTGGCTACAACCCTCATCACAGCTGGGGACATCTGTTCCAAAGGAGCACAATACGGTCACGCTGCCTGTTCAGAGCATTGGGCCGTAGAGAAAGTCACGTTAAACCCCTCCATACCAGCAACAAGGCAATGCTACCATTCCAGTCCCCTGCAGAACACTAAACTGGCACGAAGCTTGCGCAGTTTGACCTGTCCAAGCGTGGACTTCTTCCATGACAATACAACTACTGAAAACTTGGGTCTGTGCGATGCTTTGAGGCTTAATACAAAGACAATTTCCATACATCAGTATGGTTTAAAAACTATTCAAGCATAGCAATACTGAGACTATCTCCAGCACAGTACACGCATCATTCTTTCCTGTTACCCAATAGGGTACTCGTGATGTGGAACACAACCTAATGTTCTCTTTGCACAACCATAGAAATCAGCATGGTAGCCCTAGGAATAAACTATTTATTCTGTAAAACAATTAAGGCTAGATTAAGTCAGTATATGAAAGGCTGCAGAAAAGGATATGAGGCTGGCAGGTTGTTGATATTCTTTGTAAACCATGAAAAACACTTTGCAGAAAAATGATGGAGACACAGAGAGGATTACAACTACCAAATCTTATGTGATGATTCAGCAAAATAAATTCAAATCAAGATAGTTTCTTTCAGAAAGCATGCAATTTTACTCCTTTTCTCAAGTTAAAGTTTGGAGTGAGGCTTTCCAGAATGCAGTTCATTGAACACCAGCACATAGTTCAGGGAAAAAAAGGACCAACATTATCTGTTACTGGCAGAGCAAAGCTGCAGAAGCAGGAAAATAAATGAGAGGCAGCAAGTAAGACTCAACTGGCGAGTAATATCCCAGGCTTCTAGTCCCCAGTATCCTACAGATATTCTATCTATCAAGCACTGTGATAATGTGCAATTTTTGCAGCTCACATCCACGGTCTATTAAACTGTGGATTTCAGCCTCATGCTCTCCTTCGGATAGAGCAGGTTATTTCTAGTAACATCTCTTCATTTCCCTCTGAATTTTAAGCCTTGCTTAAACGTCGCTACAACTGTACCAGCAGCACAGTCTGAACTACCGTACAAGCAGTCCTTTTACTGTTACACTTCCTAGATGCACGAGGTTGCTCAGGCACACCACGTCCTGCTTCTGCGACATTTATTTCACCTCTTCAAAATGGAACCACGAGAACCTCAAAAAGGAATCAGGCTACTCGTCTGCACGCAACTTTGTATGCAAAGAGGTATTTTACACGCACCGAAATGTCTTCTACAGTGTTTCTCTAAATGACAATTTACAGATACTACACAAATTCCATAATTTTATGTATTAATTTTAAACAAGCTTTACAGTCTCAGGGCTTAACATACTTCAGGTTAAAAGTCGAACAAAAATGCTTTTCTCAATTATAAATTAGGAATTTTGCTATGCAGTACAGGCTGGGTTTTGTTTACTTTTTCAATGTTTGCCATATATTTGCATGCTTACGGAGCACTGATAATTAAATTGAAGCAACATTAAAATTAAAATGCTACCTACTCCCTAGACCATTCCTCTGCAACAAAAACCCCAGGGTATTTCAGAATATTTTTATGGTTTGTCTGTTTTATCATCAACTCCAACAAGCCTAGCAACAGAAGACGTGAAAGCAAAGGCCAGGCAGGAGTGCGCCAACGCTGCTTCTGCAGGATCAGCGTATATTGTGATGAGGCCACAAGTATCTCATCTATGCTATCACTTCCGCAAGTAAAAGGCCAACTGTCAAAAAATGGTGCAATTATCAGAATACAGGCAAAAAAGCAGGTACGTGACACACTCCAAAGCATGAAAATAAGTTAAAGAATCGGCAGACAAGTTTTCAGTTAGTTTCTGATAAATTGTTCTGTTGTGGTCTGAAGTTACGCTGCTGCACTGTCCTTTGATAACGAAGATTTTAAATGCTGTGTCAAATCCCAATTTCTCTTCACTTACTACTGATTTTAAATACCGAAGTCTTTATCTTATAATTGTATTTATACTATGCTTCCCCTAAAGAAATGCAGACACCATTTTTAAAGACTAATTCAAATTTAAGATAAAAGATTTAGCTGTTGATCCAATGAAGCTATCCATACCTAGTATCTTCAGAAACACTAATACTTATAGTCCTAGAGCTTCATGCAGAGTCCTCTTGCGATTACCTTTTATAATATTTGCTTATGCAGTCCTACAGTTATAAAATAAAGGACAGATATAAAACATTAACAGCCAATTTATATTAATGCAAAAATATTTATTATAGCACACATGTATTATTTTATAAATATTGTATACTATTATGCATTATAGTGGCAGTAAAGGAATTAAAAAATTAACCTGTTAACATGGAGCATTAAACACTTAAGCCAGTACTTCTAAATGTTCAGCATACCCAATACAGATAAAGCCCCGTACATCGGCAGTTAAAAGCAAACTGTGGCAAGATGTAACGACACACGCTCACCCAGACAAGACCAAGTGCTTGGGCACAAGAAGTTGCACACTGAAGCATTAATAAGGAAATGGCAGTGCATAATGGTGTGCATTCCTACCAACAGGACTCAAGTCTTAAAGTTAGTGAAAATTTACATTTTGAAGTTACCAAGTCCTGAATTGGTATACTACTATCTCCCCCCCACTTCCCCAAAAGCAAGCAGAGCCTCCAAAATGTAATAAAGCACTTTGTTTATAGAAAGATTAATTCAAAACCGAAATTCATTAAAATGCAGTATTTAGGGAACATTTCCTTCAGGTCTTAATCTCAAAATCAGTCTACTATTACAAAACCCTGTTCATGTTTCATTCATACTAATAATACTTCCACTCCAATCTCCTGCACAGTATTAAAGTATCAAAATATCTAAGCGAGGAGACAGCCTTCCAAAAAAAGGTAACTGTCTTCCTACACCAGCTATTCCTAACCTATCATGTGATGTTACTAAACTGGACATCATGTGAACTAGAATACTAAACCAAGAGACAGAGTTATAATCTTGAAGAGTTGAGTAATTTAGATGAAAAAAAAGACAAGCCTTCAAAAGGAATTTGTGATTTCCACTGGTAATTGTTTAGGTAATCATTCAGAAGATCTAAAAACCATCAGAAGAATTCTCTTTTGAAGGGAGAGCTCAGAAATCAATAAATTCAATGACAGCTTTATGAAACACCTTTTTCCCCCAGAAGACTACCGATATTAAATTAATAATTAGAAATCCCTCAAGTCAAACAGCCTTTAAAATAAACACAGTGCTATGCTGAAAACCATCTCACCTCAGCAGAAACCTAACACTAAAACACAGGATCAGCAACAAAACCGGGACCTAAGGGCTCAGAAATCAATAAATTCAATGACAGCTTTATGAAACACCTTTTTCCCCCAGAAGACTACCGATATTAAATTAATAATTAGAAATCCCTCAAGTCAAACAGCCTTTAAAATAAACACAGTGCTATGCTGAAAACCATCTCACCTCAGCAGAAACCTAACACTAAAACACAGGATCAGCAACAAAACCGGGACCTAAGGTAGTTCAAAGAGTATCTTCTCCTTGAAAGTACTCAATATTAGCTTAACTTCTCTGTCGTTGACTGCAGCACTGCGAAATCCCATGAGCTTTTAAAAAAATAAAGGCAATCCTAAACAGTTTTCAAGTCTCATAAATGCATGGAATTAGGCAACTAATTAACTGTTGCTTATACAAAAAACTATCGATGCTATTTATCTGTTTTATTAAAAACACTGATTAAGCTTACCATACCGTACCACACCCACAGAAAGCGATGTTAAGAAACCGAGCAAGTGTTCACCAGCCGGGCTGCTCAAGAGCACAAAAGTTCTGACAGACAGACCGTGTGTTTAACCACGGCCACGCTCTAACCCGCTCCGCTCGTGAGGAAACAGGGATGGTTTCCAGCAAAGTCTCATTCCAAAATCACATCTCAGCTCAGACTTCCACCCTCCCACACCAAAAGCCGTGGGAAACAACACTCCGATGCAAAATCAGAAACTGAGGAAGCGCTGGTAGTTACTTCCTAGAGATTCTTTTCGGGTGATATTGCAAGCACTGTAGAAAAACTATCCTCGCGCCAACAGGTGGGTGCTCGAGTCAGCGGTATTTTACGCACCCATTTTCCTTAGGGGTCCGTGTCAAGTGTTCCAGGCCCGAGAGCCCCCCGCCCCGCTCCTACTCCTCAGCCTAGACCCAGGACGCGTCTCCCTCTCCCAGAAGCGAGCTGTCAGGCCGCAGCGCGTTCCCACCGGGCTGTCACACCGCAGCGCGTTGCCACCGGGCTGTCACCGCGCAGGACCGCGCTCCGCCTTGTGCTTTTGTCCTGAAGCAACCGCAAACATCCTCCCGGAAGAAACGACTATTCCCGCAGAGCGCAAGTCAAACAAAGCACCTCGTACCTGCCGAGGCTTTTATCTGCTCCAGGAAAAGGTGGGACGCGGGAGCTAGCACGGCGCTGCAGCGCCCGGCCGCGGGGCTGCCACGCTAGCGGCTAACGCAAGGATGTCCGAACCGGATCAGAAGACTCCGGTGGCCCTTTCCCGAGCACCTGAGCGTCCCGCTCGCACCGAATTAGGCAGAGCAGAACCCGATCCCCTAGAAACTCGGCTCGCGCGGCCAAAATAACCCGAGCAGCGGAGAAGACGAGAAGGAAGCCCCGCGGGGCGGGAGCCACCCGCTCGCC
>NW_008795129.1:4158211-4169071 GCF_000699145.1 Aptenodytes forsteri
AGTCCGAAGTAAAAAAAAAAAAAACAAACAACAAAACCCAACCAAACCAACCCCCCGAGCCAAAAAGCTCACGGTAATAAGCATTCATTGATCCGACAATTTTTAAACTGAACAAATACAGAAATTATTTTCAGAGACTATCAGGCATAGTATTTATTAAAAAAAAAAAAAAAATCAGGGGCCACACCATCTTCTCAAATACTGCAGAAACCAACAAACAAATAGTGAGGGACGCGAGCTGAACGCAGGAGCCGCGCCGTGCTGTCACATGCCATCCATGCTTTGCAGGAACGATGCGAGAACAGATTTCCCTGTTTACCACTGACCACCGTACCTATACTAAAAGCTTTTCCCCTTCTGGTCTTACACTTTTAATCTACCTTCCCTGAACATGTTTCAGCAAGCTACGTTTATATGAAGCCTTTTCCAGGTAGTACATTCGCAATCTCCTGCCTATTTCAGTAGAAGCAAGGTCCCTGTAGAGATACTTGTCAGAACCCATTCAACACCCCTGTTTATATTAAAAAAAAAAAAAAAAGAAAAACCTAGACAGCTTCGATAACACCATATGTTTCTTTCTAGTCGTTGCATTTCAGCCCAAAACAGAGTAGCTTACCCTTGGGAGACAGAGAGAGGAGGCTTCAGCATCTTCAGTTTATTCAATACTTAAGCCTCTCAGTCAACAACCGGGCCAGCCAGAGCCATCTGCTGCAGCGGGTTTTGTGAGGCACGCTGTACAAAGAGCAAACACTTTCCCCGGGCCAGCCAGCTGCCACCTGAGCTTGGTGAATTGGTCGATGCCCCTACAGGTGGCCAGGCCATTTCCTTTTTACCAGCAATTTTATGATCTCTTCAGCCCTTGAGCTCTAACGTTCGACAGAAACACGCTTCATTCCCACTCTCCCCCCCCAAGCATATTCTTGAGTAACCAACCATCTGGTTGCATGCACTTTTCTTCTCTGGTCTCTTCTGAGCTTCAGTTCCAGTGCACTTCTCATCTTGGGTGGAAGCAATACGCACCACACGCTCACCAGCACAACTGGAGTCTACACATACAAGGACTCCATACACCGAGCCGTAAGAGGATTAAAGCAACTAAATGAAACCGAACCAACGTGGAACACACGTTTTGGCAGCTGAGAAGGTGCATGTCCCGCTGGCCTGCAAGAGACATGAAAAGTCATGCCTGCGTCCCAATTGTTCATCTGCATTTAACAGTGAAGCCATTTTAGTGCTGTTCCTTTTCTCCTTGATAGGGTGATAGTTTTGCTGTGATTGCTGATCAGTGAGACCCCTAACTAATCCAGGAGGAGTTACAAAGAGAAAGGGAGAAGGGAATGCCTGAGACTACAGCTGCATCTTCTATTTGCCCCCTTACGCGGTGCAGAAGGGGCCTCAACAGAGTGCATTTATAATATTACTCAGCCCTACCTGTCCCAGCTCACCTCTCCTCCAAACCAGAGCCCCACTACCATTTGTTTTTGTATGATAGGTCAGGTCCGACTAAGGAAGTATCTAAGCTGCAAACAGGAGAGGGACTGAAAGGCTACTTATGAGCTACTTTTCAGCAATTCAGATATAAACCATCTCACTGCAGTACTAGCAATAAAAATCCAGTTCACAGCCATGTTATTAGGATTGTGCAAAGGCAAACGCTCAGATACAGCTCAGATAAATCCCTCCCACAGAAGACATTTGGCTATCGCATGCAGGGGGTGCAGAATTAAAAATGAGCTGTGGAAGACAGATCCCTGGGCTGCTTCAGTCCAACAGCTTTGAAAGGAAATCTTCTGCATGACACTTTCATATTTTGCTCTTCCCTTCCCGCCTTGTTACAGTTTTCCCCACATCCTACATTTCTACCTTATGTTGTGCCTGGCAGATGTGGGAGGAGATTAATTTCTCTTATTACAGCACAGCTCCAAGCTCTGGAGCACAGCTGCAGCCAGCACTAAGGAGATGGGGAACTTTTGAGTAAAACCAGGGAGCTGTGTGCAAACCAAAGCATGTGTGACAGCTGAAGACAAGCTGTTGAATTTCCTCTTTTAGTTTCTTTCTTTTATCCCTGTTTCCTTTGCTTATCCATGCTACCATTTTCCTCATTTCAGCACCAAAACCTTCTTCCCTGCTTCCAATTTGACCGAACAGTGCTGGGAACTTTGTTCTGTTCCAAGAAGAGCACAGGAAGGCAGCTCCCACCTCACCATTCCCCTGGCTACTGTGAACAAAGAGCAAACTGTCAGTGAGAGCCTGTAGTGTCAGAGTTACTGGAGAAGGCACTGAGGTCCTTTAAAAAAAGAAAAAAAAAAGGTCACCTCTAGCTATAAGGCCTGTAGCACAACACCTGCATCCCTCTATCATCAAAAGGAGAGGCTATATGAACTGCACTTGGAGACATACCCTATGAATTTCATGAGTAGATGATATTTAGCTTATGCTTATACCCCTGAGAGCAGCACAGGCTTTTCTCCACCTTCACTCAGTGCTGGCTGAGTCACAGTTGCCATCTGTCACTCCTGCAGCTCCACACATTGGCTTTGCCACCCTGCAAGAGAAAGGAGCTACAACTCTATCACCTGCTCTCTTACAGATTAAGGGGAGCTTACATGACTGGACAGAAGCTTTACATGTCCTACCTGTACCTGAGGGATCACCTAATACAGACATGTCTATGTCTTTCTCAGGGCTGGAAGAGGGGGAGTGGCTTGAAAACCAATGCTTAATTCTCTACCCTGAATGTTATCTTGCAGAATTCCCATCTGCGTCACTCGTGGACAATCAGAGTTCTATACTTGTCCCCCAAGGGCCGGGATATGCACAGAAGATTGCAAGGCCTGGAAGAAAAAAAAAATTTAAAAAACCAAACAAAAACCCTCACTTCCATCATTTGAGTCCCTTGAGATGAGGAATCAAAATTAATTTCTGCTTTACATGCTTTCTGCATTTGGAACACAGAGAGCCAAACCAGGAAGCTCTCCTTAAGTTTGTAAGCCTTCAGGCAGAAAAAAGGCTGGACACAGCTGTTGCAGATTCACATCGCGAGAAAGGAAGAGTAGAGCAAGCAGAGTCCAGCCCCCAAGCTGCCTGTTTCCACTGCAGCAGGCTAACTACACGGCTGGTATTTGTGAGGTGTGTGCATTTAGAATTGGAGACTCGCTATACTATTCCAGAGCATGAAGTGAAACGCCTTCATATTGCTTCTACGATGAACACATGTAAGAGATACAGAACACAGCATTGCTGCCAATTCCTTCCTCTAATTTGAGAGGTCAGTCGTGATTTCAAGTAACAACATACCCACCCCCTCCCCAAAAAAGGTTTAAGTACAGTTGTTTTGTGATACAGCAGGTCCCTTACCAGCTGCCTTGGGAATTTTCATGGTAAAAGTAGCACACACAACACCCTGTTAATGTCTGTTCTCTTCAGGGAGGGAAGGGGAAAGGGAAAGGCGTTTTCAAGGCTGTATGCAAAATACATTCTTGAATAAAGACAACTTCTCATCCTCCTATGGTTTAATAATCGCTGGAGGGAGATTCTACACCTTCTGAAAGGTCAGTATGTCCGTACCCAAAATGTTACACCAAGCAGCAGTACATTCACCTGCTCCTGCTGTAATGAGTGTTCTTCAAACAAAGTCTTCGAACAACTTATTTTCTTTACTGTTTCAAGCATGTTTTCCAGTCAAGCCCTTGTAGGTTGTATCGGGGGTTTTGGTAACAATGCTTCTCAGGATTTAGTTTCTAAAAGGACAATGTGTTCTTTCTTGGTCAAAGGGAAACTTAATGTTGGTGCAGGGCTGCCAAGACACACATCAGCGTTCTCCTTCCCAACCACGATACGTTTTCTTGAAGTCCCAAAGCAAAATTCTTCCAAGCAAAAAAGTTATAGAAGGCCCAGAATTCTCAGTGAAAATCATGGGAAAAGATTTTTTCTTTTCCAGAGCTTTAGGGAGGAGGAAGGGGAAGAAAACATTTGGCTCCCACTTATAAATAATTTAAGACAAGCCACGAATATCTGTACAAACACACATACAAACAGCAAACTCTCATATTCCACAGATGTTGAGAGATTCAGCGACCTCTTGGGGGCACAGGTGGAGGATAAAAGCCGTCACAGCTTACAGGCCTATAAAAAGACAGAGAATACAAATGCATTAAAAAAGTAGTAGAGAATAGGCTTCTGGAACAACACATTGCATGCAATAACATCATAGCTAAGAATACTGTACAAGCAATAGTCATACAAGAAGAAAAACAGGCTACCAGTGATTCAGCTACAGAGCAGATGCCAAGGTGCCAGAGCCCTGTTTCTGTCCAAGTTATTTTTTCTGCTCTTCAGCTGTAGTAATTCTACTATTACTGCAAAGAGATGCTATAATACTTGGTTGGAGTAAAACTTTGATAGTATAGTAGCTTTCTCCTGAAAATTAGATGAAGAGCAATAGGAAGAGATCAAAAGATTCAAAATCTTTTTTTCAAACTAACTACAGAGAAATTCCAGCTATATTCTTGCCAGAGCCAAGTCAACATACAGAACTTACTGCACCCACACGTTAGTAATGACTATTTTAACAGTTTGAGAATTTTATTAGCATCTGTACTTAGATAAGCCTCTGGGGCCTAGAGTTCATAGACTTGCACTGGTTGGACTAAAGGAATGTTTACAAGTTTCTTAAGTTCGTGGTGGTCTGATCAAATCAAGGCAAAACCGCTCAACACCTTTTCTAAAACCAGTGCAGTTCTTACTTTGAGGCCAATCATACATGTAAACAAGTGTGCTTTGGAGAGGTCTGAAATCTGTAAAGTCCGAGGGCATGCCAAAAGGGAATTCCCTCTGCTCTACACTTTGTATGTTCCAAGACGATCTTCTCAGCAGTTCTTATTTTGAGGCCAATCATACATGTAAACAAGCGTGCTTTGGAGAGGTCTGAAATCTGTAAAAAGAAAAAAAGTCCGAGGGCATGCCAAAAGGGAATTCCCTTTGCTCTACACTTTGTATGTTCCAAGACGATCTTCTCAGGAGGATCAGGTGCTAAATCTCTGCCAGGGGCAGGATGCTACTCCACCTGGGTCAGTCTTATTACAGCAAGCGTTGTGTGCTTCAAGAGTGCTGCCCCTTGCAGTGTGTGAACCGCAGTAACGGCATTGTAACAGGCATGTTACCAACTAGGAAACCAATTCCACCAAGTATTACAGATGAGAAACAAGGACCTAACAGTGTGTGTTTATAGGTAATAGTCTGGTAGATTTCGTTGAAAGACACATTCGCTTCCTGCCTCGCTTTCTGCCCAAGGCTTCCATATTGATTCACTGAAAGCTCATGTTTGAGCTGCATTTTAGCTTTACCTGCTTGCACCTCGAGGAGGCACTCTGGGAGGCCTTTCTGGGAAAGGCAGCCTCTCTGCTTGGTGGGCAACTGGGCTGCGGCTTCTAGTTGTTTCTGGGGCTTCATTGTCCTACAAAATGAAGAAAAGAGGTTACGGACCAGCAGAATTTGGTTCTTGTTAGCGTCGCAACAGAAGTGGCTACATTTTGCCATTTCTGCAAATGCAATGCCATCCCTGAGCTCCTCTTCTTTTGCATGAAAACAAAGCCATGTACTTAAGAACAGTGGACCGGTATATAGCAGAGGTGAGAGCTTACCTCACTGTCCCCTTCCATCCCACTGCTGACACTCAATATGCTCCGAGTGCTGGAGCGGTTACTTGCACTACCTGGAGTGAGTAAGCAAGAGAAAACAAACTGATGATTAAATCCTTGTGATTTAACTGCAAATCACTAACTCAGGACTCCTTCTAACCTCATGCTTACCTCTTGCACACATCATTTAATGCTTGTTTAGATTAATTTATTTCCACTGTTATTTTTCACACATTCAGGATCCAAACAATGGCATTTCATACAACACAGACCACAGGGCCAAACCTGTTTTGCTTGCTTTCTAGCAGATTTCTGCCCCTATCTAGGTTCCAGTTAAATACTCACAACCATAATCTAACTGAAAGGATAAAGGATCTACAGACCACAGGGCCAAACCATTCAGTTTTGCTTGCTTTCTAGCAGATTTCTGCCCTATCTAGGTCCAGGCTTCCAGTTAAATACTCACAACCATAATCTAACTGAAAGGATCCAGTGCCACTATCAGCTGGCAAGTCAGGTAAATATTTTCACAAGTGTTACACACCCAACATTTATGTATATTTAAATTATCAGTCCCCATGTCCTTAACAACTGCGTGGAGGTAGATGGCTCTGAGCACTGTCACATATTCATTCCTGGAATAAGTGACTGCTTGAGAGGTTATTGTTCCCAATAGCTGTTCACCACCTCCTCTCACAACAATCCTTACTCATCACAGGAATGTTTCCTAGTCTATTTCAGAGCTAAAAATGACAAGTTCGTTCAAACAACCTTCAGCAACCATTTATGCAAACCCATTTAACTTGCACGGACTCAGAGTAGGGAATGTTTTTGCAGTCAGTCATGCCATCTCTGAAGGGGACAGCAACTCACAAACATATCCTACACTGCTATGGCCGGTTTCAGTCATAAATACATAATGTTCTATAGGGCTGTGCAACACTGGGACACTAATGTTCAGAAACCTATACACTGAAGTGGAGGCTAGAGAGGTTTTCTCATAAGATGCAGTCCCTCCCTAGCCTTGGTGAGGTAACTCTCATTACCAGCTGGTACAAACAGCAGCACTTAAGAGTGCTAAATACTGTGTTAGGGTCCGTTCTCACAATCACACCATGGGAAAGAGAGCCAAGCTGAACACAGTGAACTCTGCAGGCTCGTTAACATTTCTCTCACAACTGCTTATATGCAAGTTACTGGCTCAGACAGCTGCCTCTGGCACCTACTCTGGATGTGTGCCAGCTGTATCTTGCCAAGAGCCACAAAGGTAGTAACCTCACTGGGACTCAGTTTTCCTTTCAGAGAACCAAAATGATCTTAATGATTTCTGCAAGAATTGCTCAGTCTGAAGTAACAGCAAGAATGCAGGGATTTAATTTGCACAAATTAAACCTAATAAAAAACAAAGATAATAAAAATGGACAGACTGTCCAAGTCACTCAAGAGGTCCCACAGTTACCAATGAAAAATGCTGTCCTTTATCTACAACAATTGAGGAAACAACATGTAGAGACCAGTTCCCAGCCTGCAATATAACTATGCCCTTCAGACCAGAGGAGCACACTGCCTGCTGAGAGTCACAGCAAGGGAGCATCCTTTTTTCCAAGAGAGCAGCTGCCATCTACTTTTAAGAACTGAAGATGGGTGATATGCCTTCCCTGAGAAGGCTCAAGGGAATCTTTCGCTCAGCTTTCAGGTTCCCCTCCTGCAGAGATGCAGACACAGGATGCCCAAACCACTTGATGTACCTAGAGTTGCTTTTACAGTTTTGAGAACAGCTAGCCTGAGGCATGCAGGGTTTGGGGTGGCGGTGTCAGTACTGGGATTCAGGAAGAGAAGTCCTTTCCCCTGAGCTGACTCCAGAGTCGGGCTGGGGAATTATTTGCCATCCAGCTTTCCTGTAGAGAGGGTGACACTCAGGGTTTGCTTACTTGTTGTGCTGGATGTGCTTTCTGTTTTCCAGTCTCCTCGCTTTAACTCCTTTTTTGGTGGGAAAACGTTTTTCCTGGGGGCGTATTCATATATTCCACATTCTGGTCTCCCCAAAGTATTATGAGAATGTCGAATGGGTACTGTAATTTCCAAATCTGGAAGGGAAAATGAACAGCTCAGAAGGCTCTATGCAAGTATAGCCTCTGAGAGACAGCTTTGCACCCAAGAACAAAGTTAAACACAATCACGTAAGGGCAATCGTAACTGTACATGAATGAATCAAGATTCACTCCACAGATGTGGGCATCCTTTCCTCAAGTCTGGGAAATTGAGGAGTAAAGCAACTTCCTTATGTTTTAGCCAACAGGCACATGGATGTGAATATTAAAATATCACATAACTATGATAAACACGGAGACATTTCTGCCTGAAGAGCCTATTAATATTGTTAGCTGCTTCATTACCAGAGAATGTCAGAATCAGAGACTGTTACCTGCACTTTTGTCTTTTTTTTGCTTCTCCATTTGCCTCCTGGTTATGCTGTCTCGTAGCCGTTTCAGATTTTCCTAAAAATATTACAAGATATTCTTTTCAGGGCTTTGGATAAAGGAGGATGAGCAGTTTTCTGACAATACCAATATTATATTTCAGCTAACTTTGCAACCAAGCTGTAACAAAGCCTGCTAGACCTGGCTGAAGTCCAAACCGTGTCAACAGGTTTTAATCTATTCCCCTCAGAACTCCATGTGTGCCTTTCAGAAGCCAAGTTTTTTCAGATGTTCATTGTGTATGTTAAGGTCAAGTTCACAGATTCCCTGGCACTTGCAGATAAGCAGCACATTTGGTTTAGAACTCCCTCTATTTTCTGTTTCCACTGTGACACTGGCACAGAAACAAGACTGACGATCAAGTATCTGCACAGTCCTTTCTGTACTAATGAACAGGTAATTCTGACTGCAGGGACAGAGGAGGCTGCCACGCATCCCAGAGTGTGAGGGACAAGTCAAAGAATTCAGGATGTCCTCACTGAAGCAAGAGGAGACACCTGGAAATGTAACCGGGAGCAAAGTCTCTTCACCATTGTGTGGCAGCATACTGCACCTGACAGTAAGGAAAGGTGGGGTGGGGGTGGGGGGAAGACAACTTTTCCAGCAGGGAAATATGTACATATGTAAGAGGAGGAAACCACTGAATAGGCGGAAAAGCAGACAGAGCAATTGCTGTACCATGAGGCAAGATCTGGAGCAGAGACTTTGAAAGCTGTTCATGGGATGGGGCACCGAGCATGCCACTTCATCTCTGCTACAGACATCTACTAAAGTAACACTGTGTTCTTTATTGACAGAAGAAGGGATTCCTCTGCCTGTTTCTGGGTAGAGAGGACCCTTCCAAGTGAGAAGCAGGAGGAGAACAGTCTTCGCTTTGTTCTGACAGCTCCCAAAACAGCGTCACACACCGGAGACCAGCACCTCAAGCGTGAGAGCAGACTGCCACAGCATGAACAAAAGGCTCCAAAAGAAGCAGGCAGTGGTTTTAAAGAGGGAGCCCCACTCTAACTTGAGAATGGAAATTTTAAACTATGACTGCTAGTTCCACCAGTCATTATGTTGCTGCTGCCAACATAATGACTCCTTCATTCAGCTAAGCCACCCAAACGCTGTGCTTTCACTAATGACTGTTGCTAGACCTTGCCTAGCTGCAAAGAACAAACATGTCCTGGAGCCATCAAACACGCAGGGAGGGATCGGACCATCTACAAGATAGGACTTTAAAGCCAATACACCATCTGGGACACTGAGTCTTCACTGATCTGAAATGGATGAGAACTGACAAGCTAAATGTTCATCACAGAAGTCCCCTGCCAGCAGGTAGGTGCTAGGTGACCTCTAGAAAGCTAATTTAGCCAGCTGGATTTGGCCCAATTCCTAGTGTACAAATCTCCAAAAACTAACAATACTACTGCAAGACAAACGGATCTGTAAAATAGCTACCTGCTTGCTGCTGCATGGGAACAGCCCCTCTGTGTCAGGAGAGAACTCTGCTAGCTGGGGGACTGTGCTAGCAGTCTTCCTGCTCCAACCAGGAAAGAAATGTACCCACACTCAACAGCTTGTGATATATACCTAGAGCGACAGCTGTATTTCTTAAACAGTGGAATAAGCCTGTACCTGCTGGAACCGGAATGATTCTGATCTCTTTTTCTGATTCAGTTGCCACTCCTTAAAATGAAGTACAGCTTCATCAACGGTGAGTATGCCCATTTTCACTTGCTCCTGTAATGTAATCAGCTGCCGTTGACCTGGGGTTTTCATTCCAGCAAATGGATCATATATGCTTGATTGAGACAGGTCCCTTACAGGCCTGACAATTGTCTCTGAAGAGAGAAGAACACCAAACGTATTATTGAACTTCTGGCATCTGCCCTCCTCACTGAATACAAAGAAACTCAAGCACCCTTGATATAGCAGAGATGCAAAAAAAATCAGTATTACAGACTGAGTGTTTCCCTAACCAGAAGACTGTTTTGTCCTTATGCCACCCTGCTATTTGTCAGGGCTAAAAGCCCAGCTGAGAGGTAGCCTTGTAGGCAAATATGTCCCAGGGATACCTCTGTTCTTAAAAACATAATTTAAGTGAACAGCACAAAATGTACTCCTTAAAGTGCTCTGCTTCCTCACTGCAAAAATCTCTCTCTCCTCAGCAATGCACAAAACAGAGCTTTCACCTTGGCAGTCACAAAGCTAGACTCTTCCTAGGTAATCTGTGCAGTGTAACTCCAGAAACAGAAAGGTGAAAACTCATCCTACTACTGATGCTGGCTCTCTGTAACTCATTTGCAACATAAAGAGGAGTTCCCAATACATGGGATAAAAGCTCAGATGTGGTTCCTGGCACTCTGATAGTGCACAGGATAAGAGATGAAAGAATAAGGGCACAGTTTTGGAAGTGCAGAGATCATTGGCAAGCAGTTCACTAATGGATAAATCCCAGGAAATAATGATCAACAGGCAATGGCTATATCCAGAAGATCAAAACTGGGACATCGACTCCATAAAGTAATATGGGTCACAACATAAAAAAGGACTTCAATGATCATTATGATCCTGACCGAGGATAAACTCAAAGACAGGGAGTACATATGTTGATAAAAGGGTTACCCCCCTCACAGTCTGCAGTTATAAAAAGTTTCCAATGTCACATAAGGTCGGAAAGGTTGGGTCATTCATATACAGCTATTATCCCCAGAGCTTTGGGTGGTTAAACGTTGGAACAGGCTGCGCAGGGGGGT
>NW_008795129.1:4169306-4208809 GCF_000699145.1 Aptenodytes forsteri
GACGTGTAGATGAGGCGCTTAGGGACATGCTTTAGTGGACACGGTGGTGTTGGGTCGACGGTTGGACTCGATAATCTTAGAGGTCTTTTCCAACCTTAATGATTCTATGATTTGTAAAAGAGACTATTCTGTCACATTTCACACAAATGAAGCTACCTCAGCAGTTTTTCTTTCGGATTACTAGAAAGATTTTCAGGGTGAACTTCTGACTTACCTTTCTTAACCTTTCCTCTAGGGACATAGAGATTCTCAGATCTTTGAGCTTTCTGTGCAAAAACTGTAAAACAAACACTCTTTAGATACTGAAATGCATCTCATGAAGACAGAAATAGCAAGGATGAATATGGGAAGCACACACAATTCTGCACTGCATTACAGCTTGTGTTACCCTACTAAGTCCATTGAAGAAAACAAGATAAGGAGTTGTACAGTAGAACTCCCCTTCTATTGACCTCAAAGAATTTAGCTCAGCCACCTCCAAGAGAAAGCTGGACATGCTTTCCCCACAGTCCTGTCACAGGGGGAAGGAAGAGTCACTGAAATTACTCTCCCACGCATTACTGTAGTTCTTAGAATGTTTGTGAAATATGACCAAGATTTCCAAAACTGCCTAGTGAACTAAGAGGCACAATTTTCTTCAATTTCAATTAAAGCCCACCTCAGAGCGAGGTATTGAGGTATAGAATCATGTCCTATACAAATGCTATTGAATCAATGATACCATTACAGAGCAGCAATGTCTCAATTTATTAGCTTGATTGTGTCCTTATAATATCAGGATCTTTCCTGTTTAGTTGGATTTGTTTATACCATTTATGTGTAATCTGTCGTCCTACTGCTTTCATTAAGAGCAAGCTCAGGCCAAGACCTCAGGATACAACATCCCCACATTTTCACAGTAGGCAGAAGATGAAAAACAGATCTGTAATTGGATCCCAAAGGTAATCCAGCTCCAGAGCCAAATAATCCAGGGGTCTCAAAAACGTGTAGATTTTCTTGGCGTTTATTTGGCAACTGGAGCCCATGTCAAGGCCATTCTACAGTTGACTACTCTACAGTTAAGGTCCTGGTACCCAACTCACTTTTGGAGATGTACAGCTCATTGTCCGGCTGTGGAGAGCTGGATTCTGGTCTTGGAACAGGAACTGGAGGTCTGCTAGCCATTTCCTGTGGAAAAGTATCTTGTTCCACTGAGTAGTATACATCTTCACCATACTGCTGGTAACCTCCTTCCTCTGAATCTGGCACATCCATGCTACTGCCTACAACAGAGTAGAGTTTGTAAGAAAAACAACCTGGCCACTTCACTGAATGCTGGATCCCTCCAGATGAACTATGTACCACATTCTTACCAAGCTGGCCATTTCACAGGCAAAAACATCCAGTTTTGCAGTGACTTAAAGTGCCAAAGCCCTTCAAGACAGGACTTGATAAAGTCATTAACATCTAGTAGCATGTAAGTGTTTGCCACTAAGCCTGTACCATCTGTTTTGGTGAAGAAACCATAGTGGAAAACCTCATAACTGTTTTTAAGAGCTCAAGGAACAGTTAGTTCAATTAATTCCAGTTAATTAACATATTATAACAGTTAAGAAATCAAACAGAGCACTGGTTTCCAAAAGCTACTTGTGGTAGTCTACAAAGTACTACAGAGAATTATTCCTTTGTCTGAAATGAGCCATCGCCATCAGCTGACAATACATTTGATCTCAGAACAACGTGTCTCAGAGGGAGCTGGGTATGCACATCTGTACTTAACAAGCCCAGCTACCATTATACCACCTCATCATCTCCATTCTATTCTCACTCCTAACATGGCTACAAAATCAGCAAATGCTGTCATACCTGATTTAAAAGCTAGTTTCCCTCTGCATGCTAGCAAAAAGAATTAAGAGCCCCTGGGCTAACTCCCTACTCTGTTACCAAGTCACAAGTGAATACCTAACCACTGGACTGACTTTCCTTTAGCGATGCTGTAACACCTAGTTGAGTCAATGCAATGGGACTGCCAGAGCATCAGTGTTGGCAGGGAAAACAGAACAAGATGTTGAGAGCCCCAGACTTAATCTTGCTCTGAGTCCAGCTGGGTCACCTACAAAAAGTGAGCCTGTATCCCATGGAACCTGGTGAGTAAGGAAAAGGCTTGAACAACCCGATCATGCTCAGTGGGGATAGCATGGAGCTAAGGCCTGGCTTTGGTCAGAGAAGGCAGAGGGAGCACTGAAGAGGCAGAGCGTAGATCAGGTTTGGGAGCCAGCAGTTCTTTTCCTCTTTCCAGGCTGCTGTTTTCAATGGATGGACTTTTGAATAAAGCATCTACATTAAAATTCATCACTAGCTTGTGCTGCTCTACTCAGCCTCAGCCCATGAGGGGAGCCTGCACCCACATCAGGACACCAGAATTAATTCCCATCACTAAGATAAGGAAGAAAGAGACATTCCTGAACAGACACCAGCTGTGTGCTTGCACTCACTGGTAGGCAGGGACTGGAACTAGAAATCACTCCTCCTCTTTGGTAAGAAACTAAACCGCATTTGTGAAATCACCTCACAAGCTGCTTGTTCTGTTGTGCCTCGTTTGTACCCACTAAGGCAAAACTGTCCACGTCAAACAGTGTGGACTAGCTCCTATCCTTAACAGATCAAGGAGAAATCTCAAGTTCCATTTAATTGCTTTAACTTTGCTACTGCCATCCCTCTCTCCAAACAGGTCTCACCTTCTAAAAACTTGCGGAGCATTGAGTCTTTTGTAGTTAGAGAAACTTCATCTCCGGCAACTGGAGTGTCTGGTTTGGACTGAAGCATCTCTACATCTGAAAAAAATCAGAAAGATGAACCCGTTGATTATGCCCTTAAACATGTAGAACAATGTAATACAATATAATAAAATGATGTGATATTTCTGACCGGACCTTTGGTTTATGGTGAAAATCTGAGAGGAAGCCGGGCAACTGACCAGACATTTGGCTCAAAAAAGGCTCCTAAGTTGCTATGTTCAGTCTACTCTGCACAAATCTCTGCCAGCTGCCTGATGCTTACGCTTGAGGGTGACTAACATTGCTTATTGAGAAGTTCTGACAAGGCTCCAAGCAGGCCCTGAGGATTAGCTATTATTGAGAGTGTGTTGGCCAGGTGAAGGTTTTGGCCTCTGCACAGTGCTCCTGAGAGGCCAAACTGAGTGGAAACTCTGTGACTTGGCAAAACAAGACATTAAGGGCAATTTGCCCATGACACAGAAGATAGCATTTGTTTTGTTTATTGGATAAAAGTCAAAACAGCTGGCTGAGTTAATTAGTTGGACTGGAAGGTGTTTACAGGGTTAGATGATAATTTAGTATTGAGAAAGGAGTGACAACAAACAATAAGATACTTTGTTAAGTCAGTGTTTTGACATGAAGAATTCTGATTTTAAAAAAAGGGTCAACCTCATTGTAACCCTAAAACTAATCCTAAAACTAAAATAAAGTGTTAGAAACCATGTTCCTAATGATATTAAAAACAAGAGTGATATAAATGAATTGTTGAAGCTTATTGATATAAGTGAATTGTTGAGGCACATCGTGAAATATCTATTACTATGTAAACTAGATGGTTTGGGTTACATAAAAGAATATGAAATATTTCTCTATAAACGTCTTTTTAATATTTGCTGACCTTTCTTATTTTTTTCCTGCAAAGCTGAGGAGATTATGAGAAAGGGATAAGAATATGCTAGCAAGATTTTGCTTTGTTAGAATGTTGTGGGTTTTTTTTAAACAATGATTGTCAAAGAACCCACTGACAGTCATGTGAATGCACCCAACCTAGCTTTAACCTCACAGGAATACCTCCGCATAGCCATAGCAGTACTGCATGCTGTGTGGACTAACCACACCAGCAGCTTCTCAAGAGCTCTGCAGTCCATGCCAAGTTGCATGCTGCTGGAGCTAATCTGCTCACCACCAACCTACTATAAATTTCACTTCAGTATCACTGCACTACATGGAACCACAGATTTGACATTTGAGCATCCTAAAGAATCAGCACTACAGAGCTGTATTTTTCCGTAGAGCAGTTTTTCCACCTTGCAGCCACCTTGATTATTTTTAACACAGCTTTTAGAAATGAACCTGTAGCAAATACAGGCCCAGAGGAAAGCCACTACTTTATGGATTTGGGGGCAGAACAGAATGTGACAGGTGTGCGAAGTTCCTTTCATTCTCTGTGGAGGGAACAGCATCTTCCCAGTTTTGGCTGTGCTCTGCAGGATTACTAAACCAGCAGCGTAACAGGATACTGCAGGGTTTGTTTTCTATCACATAGCCAATGTAGTTAAATTCATCAACTAATTAGTTCTCCTTAGAAGACATGATTGCCACCTTGCTACCCTCTTGCACACGGGCCTGTTTTGCATACAGATGAGACCTAACATCTCACCCATGCACCAAAATTGAAAAGAAGTTCTCGACTTCGTCGATGACACCTTCTGTTCCACTTGCTGCAAAAACAGGCTAGTGAGACAGAAGTGACAAGAAGGTGGCGCACACAAACTGGCTGTCACAGGAAAGGTCCACAGATTTTCCTGAGGCTGCTGGGGAAAGTTGGTCTGAAGGGTTAGCAGGAAGAGGGTTAAGTAGTTCCTAGATGTCAGAATTTAGTAGCTAAAAGATATTTATTCAAAGAGTTTCAGTTTCCCTTTGCAGGGTTTAAGGCTTCAGAAGGGAGCTCAACCAACCTGCAAACAGACAGACATACAGAAGATGAGTTATGACCTACAGACCCTTCACAATAGCGAAAATATCCATGCGTGGGCACCCTTTAGAAAGTAGTAACACCCTTCCCCCTTTAAACATTTGCAAACACTAGATGCCAGGTATTCCTGCACATAAAGTCAGCTACCTCTTCACAGAGACCAGTCCTTTATTACGCAAGACAAAGGCTTCAATGTCTTGGCATAAATCACAGCTCAGAACTTTATAAGCAGTTATATTTTTGTGCACAATTCTCTCAGTTTGCTCAAGGATGACGAGGAGACTGCTGTTCCTTGCATTAACTGAGGAAAAAATAAAAATCAATGAGGACAGTGTTGAAAGCTTGGTCTCAAGAGAATAAAAATGGTGGAGGATGGAGAGGATATGCAAGAGTAGAATAAGGGCATCACAACTTAATTTAGATGTGAACTAACATCTACTCTTTAGGTGTTGGAGGTCTGCAAATTACAGAACAATAGATTTTAGTCAGCTGAAACTCTCTAGGATAAAGGATTAAAACTCTGCATGAAACTCACACTATCTAGGGTCTGAGTGTCCACACAGTTCATAGATATGGAAACAGTGCTAAGAGTCTGGACTTGTTTCTACCAGCCCTTGGCCACTGCCACTGACCTTGAACAGAGGAAATACAGCCTACCTCTTTCCCCAAGTAAAACAGCATAGTAACACACACAAAAAAACTAGGCAGTTTAATCTTCACACAAATCAAACAGGTTTTCTGCACTTTCAAGGGTCCTTGCTCGCAGAGCCCCTCCTGCACGCAACTCCAGCCTACTCAAAATACTCTGTTTTGCAAAAATCAGCAGGAGGTGCTGGTGAAAGAAAAGCAGAAAAAGCAAAGCACTTTATCTGATGCTGTAGTTCATACTACCAGACTGGTATGATGGAGATAACTCTCCCTTTTTGCTATTCAGCTGCTGTTTGTTACAGTGTGTGAGTGACTCAGCTGCAACCTGCACCAACCTGGAGCGTATTCTGGAAAATTATGTTTGACTTTACAGGTATTTGAAAAGTATAATAAGAAGGAAGTGCTCTTCTGAAGTGTGAACAATTAGATTAATGATAAGAAATTAAATATGGCAATTCAATCTCATTATTAAAGAACAGCAAACAAGGTAACAGCAGGAGCTAGTAAGTTCCCACCGATTTGATTAGAGTACTTTATGATCTACACTGCTCAGGGCTTTAAGACCTACCTGGGAAAGAACGCTCCCCCCCAGCAGAAGGGGAGGCAGTGTTCTGTAGATGAACAAAACCTTTTCTGTTTTTTTTAATTCCATCATTTATCTCAAAACTTAAAGGGACAACTAGCAACTCAACACAGGTGTGTGCAACTCTCATGCAGCATCGGTTTAACCAAATTTGGCCCTTGCACAGCTCCTGCACTTTCTCTGTAAATGTTTCCCCAGGACCAAATGGAGAGGGGAAAAAACCACACACGTAAAAATGCATTGAAAAGTCAGAAGTGGGATGAAGAATACAAGAACTAGCAGAACACTCCAGTATTCAAGTATTTGCTACTACTTTTAACTCATTACAATGGCTCCAGTCCTGTGTTACCTTTTTCTCAAAGCAGTTCCTGCCAGACAAATTCACCCTGTGGTATTTAAATCTTCCTTTGATCAGCCTCTGAAAAACTGTGGTGGAAGCACATCTTGATCACAATAAATGGGCATGCTGCCACAGTATGTCTACACTTAAAATAGCCCAGGTATTGTCCTCTACACTACAGCCATAACTACTCACCTAAAGGCTACTCTGACCTGGACAAAGTACCTCAGTATAAGTTATGATTTCCTAGGGAGTTTTTCATCATCACAAACCTTTACGTCCATACAAAAAACTTGAAGCCTTTATTTGTGATGGCAGTTCTAAACCAGCCAGCACTCCCACTAATTTCAGTGAGGGTTTGCCTGTGTGCTGGTATTCTAAATAATATTGAAACACCTTCACTTTGAGAGAACCAATCTAAGTGTCAAGCATTGTGCCAATTTAACCTTACCTGTTGCAATACAGGTAGATTTTAAGCACCGTTCAGACAAGCTGTAAATATTCTTCAGGGAAAGACTAACAGACTACATAAGAAAAACAGAGATTTTCAGTAAAAGACTCCTGAGTGGAAGGTAACAGAGATTTATGTGCAGGAACAATACACTAGGAGAACTCCAGAAGAAGCAGGAAACGCACTCACGCTCCTTGTTGAGGTATTACAGATAAGCCATATACAGCATCTCACCAGTGAGGAGAACATTTTAAAATGCAGACTCATTCAGCTCTGCTCTTCAGTAAAAGAATCACAAGTACCTACTTTAGGGACAGCTTGGGTTTTTACCTTTCTAGTCCTACTAGTCCTGCAGAGCCCACAGCACATTTGCACACTGGGAGAACTTTCTGGTGCTGATCCCAGAGACCTCTGCCACCCTGCTTATGTGGCTGTGCTTGCAGAAGCTTCCCCTAAAGGACATATGCCTGCTGGGCCTTTGCTACTGGGGAGGCTTAAGGAAAGCAGCCTGACTTAGGCTTCAAATGCACCACCTTTCCTAGCTCTCCATCTCCATGCCTGTCAGCCAAGCAGGCTCTGCTTCTTGCATTCATCCAAAACACCAGCCGAACTCCCACCTGAGATCTGTCAATCAGAGTAAGTGAGGGCAGGAAAACCTGTGTACTGGAACTGTTTAACTTAATGTGGCTTGTTTGACAGAAACAGGCAAGGGGGGACACACACAAGCAACTGAGACAGCAGACTGAGGGAGGTCTTCAGCAGTGGAGAAGAAACAAGAGCCTTAAAACAATTAGTTCTTCCACCAACAGTCTGCAGGGCTGGCAAATCATAGATTTGCTTGGTTTTCTTGACAGGAAGCAATTCTGATCTAAATCTGAACCAATATGAGAATATTTTCAAAGAGGCTTTTCAGAGTCCAGTTCAAAAGTGGTACATGACAGGGAACTTGATTTGCATCCACAAAAGAAAGGAATATCCCTTGCATAGTTTCTGGGAGATCTGGACATTTCAGGGGTGGAAGAAGACAAGTTGGGCTTAGCGGTTTTAAGCATGTTTTTTCCCCCTCCACAGTCCTCGTCAATCAACCTCATTCAGAGGTGCACTGATTGCAAGCAGAGCTTTCAAACATCTAGAAACTCTCACCCCCATTACTGCGAACAACAGCAGCTTTGTTCCTTAGGAGTCCAACCGGCCTTACTGCTTATCTCCATCTGAAGGGAGAATAATCCTGATTTTGGTAGCAAAACTATCCCTGCAGTGGCCAAACAAAACTTCGCAGAGAAGAGTTTATGATTTCAGGCAGAGAACTGACAAAGTCTTCTGGACTCCATAATCAACGAAAATGTGTTTTATAACATCGTTTAATCTAAAAGAGGAGAAAAACAGCCCAGGACAGATATAGTCTATAAGCGAAAGTGTTTCAGTAAGAAAGCTTTTCCCCTGAGGCAGCACACTTAAAACTGCAGAAACACTAGAAGTCCTTATGCAGGTACTTAAACTATAATAAGCTAGATTATCTGCTCATCATGGGAATCATAAAATATATCAGTGGGATGAAGCCAGATCAAATAGGCAGATAAGTAAGAACAGCAAATTTACAATTGCTTAACACAGGTACTTAACTTGATATTTGCAATCGGCCTCACTGAATATTAATGGAATGGTGAAAAAGTTAAACATCTGCATATTTATCAGAATTAGCGCTATATTTTTAGCAATAAACCAAGTAGATTAGAATAATGATTTTTCAGTTATAATCTTGTCAGTACACATATTTCTAGATGTTTGCTTTCTTTCGTTCTCAGGCTGGTGAGGTAGAAGCTCAGCTCTTGTTTTTCAGTTTCCCAGTTGCCAGTAAAATCACATCTTACATAGTGTTCTTTTCCACCAGTGTCTCTAAGTCAGAGTGTCCCTACCTCCCTGGATCTCAGGAGAGAAACAGGACATGGTAGAAAGTTTGGTCTCTTCCAAATGCTAATTCACTTGCGCAGGGTTCAGGGAGTCCTGAAAGCACTGAAGAAACAGCTCTTGATCTTGTGCACTGGCAATCAGAGAAGGTTTAGAGCAATTTTATCAGCCAGCCAACATCAGAACCGGAGCATGGTTTCCTTGTGGTGAGAGCAGAAAAGCTATAACTTGCCCTTACTCTGAAACTCAGCTGAGGCGCTACTATGTATAAGAGAGACAGACCAGCTTAGGCCTCTTGGACAGGGGCTCTGAGCAACCTGATCTAGTTGAAGATGTCCCTGCTCATTGCAGGGGGGTTGGACTAGATGACCTTTAGAGGTCCCTTCCAACCCAAATCATCCTACAATTCTGTGATTCTATGAATATACATACAAAGATCTTCTGGGGCACCAGGGACAAATCCAGCCATGGATTCATAAAGCTCTTCATCGGAGCCAGGATTCAAGGAACATTTCATTAACAGATCAGTGGACAGATGAGCCATGGACTCATAAACAGACTCATCCTCCTCGCCTTGCATCAGCTCTTCCTTAATGTGACTCTTCAGCATATCTGCAGTTTCCTGGAGAGGAATGAGGGCAAGAAAAAAAACGTTCAAGTCTCATTTAAATAAGAATCTGGAGAATCAAAGCAAGCAAAAGATATCTCACTCTCCCATCACTGATGGGAAAAACCTTCTAAAAGCAGCCCATTCCCAAAGACTAAGGCTTCTCAAAGGAATTAAATCCCCACTACAGCTGTCTGGGCCCAGCCTTCAAGATCTATGTTGTAATAGGTAATGAAGGTGAAACAAGTTGGTGCTGACACATTCTGAATAGCCATTACAGCCTCTCATCCCCTCAATTTCATTTCCTACCCGAGGTCTGCAAACTCCTAGAACATAAGCAAAGCTCATTCTAAAAATACAAATGCTTGTCAAAGGCTATTTTGGGGTAAGCATAGCTGACCATAAGGGGGAAAGCTTGCCACATGCGGAGCACTTAGAAGAAAGCGAAGTTTTAGCTTTGATGTAGATTCAGTTTCAGTTTCTTGGCATTAACAGCAGCACGTAACACCCAGAGTGGGAGTACACAGACCCTTTTCTGTGAGATTAACAGGAAACCTCACAGCAGGCAGCTGTTCATGTAATACAGGGAACTTTCGATTCACAGGACAGCAGAACCCTTTCTCACATAATTGCAACATGGGGTGGGGGTGGGTGGGAGGGCAGTGCAGATCTTCACCAAACCACGCAAGGGAGCAAAATGTAAAGCCTCCTCCCCAGGTTCTAACTATGTCACAAGCACAGCCATCTTAGCCAGTTGCAGTACTACAAGATAGTCTTCCATCCACAACCGACACCTCATGGGCCTTCAATCTACAGGGCATGTGTGTCAAAACTGTCTACACATGCTTCCCTCCACAGTCAAAATGGGTCAGGCAGGCAGCTCATGAGATGCTTTAGGGAGGTGCAGAGGAACTTTTGCCAGAGAGAAAATTAGGTGAGTAAAGGGGTTTACTGGGATTTTCAGATAGCCATACTAGTAGTGCTTCTAGTCACTACCTTGCAGTGGACACAGTGGTGCAGATCATTTGCGTGCTCTGGTACTAAGCTGCACAAATAGGTTGATGGTCAGTAAGCAGGACCTACTCTTAACACAGCTCTGTCACTGTGCTGGTGGAGAGGAAGACATGGGAGGAGCACGGTACTGCAATAAGAGGTTGGAAGAACTTCCTAAGCATCTCTCACTTACCCCAATACAAAGATTTTAATCACACAATTTACAGTTTCTGCAGCCCTCCTGATCTCAGAACAGGGAATGACCTTTATTTAGCCCTAATGTATAACCCTAAATTCATGCTTATGTCAAGAAGCAAGCCTCAAGTCTAAGAACCACCCATGCCTCCTAAATAGGGCTTAAACACTACTGTAATTAGCTGGCAAAACCACACTAAGGCAGGCAGATCTATCACCCACCATTCAGACAACTGTTAGGGACAATTATGCACAATTTTTCAACTGAAAGCAAAGGCAAATAAAATCTGCTCAAGAATTCACGTGATCTGAGTCAAGGAGCTGCTTGTTATTTTGAAACATACAGGCTGGAAACAACTCAAATGGAAAAGAAAGGATAAACCCCATGGACACCAAAGGACCCCACAGAAACAATTGCCTGATGCAGCTGGAGTCAGGTCCATGTCATAATCTGGAAAAGTCAGAGTGCTGTTTTCTGTGGATGGGGTTAGCTCAAAGAGAACTGAATTGTGAATTGGGCTCCCACAGAGAACATGTAGGGAACAGACAGCTATCCTAACGCAGGAAGAAATGGATTTCAAGTGGAGCAGGCAGACTACACAGATCAGCTGTAAATGAGCTAATAAGCAATCCAGACTGTACTATGACTAATCAGAGAGCACCTCAGATTGTACCTTCCCAAACGTATTCTGTTCCCACATTACTCCCAAAAGTAAGTGGAATGAAGGGGCTGTAGTTTTCCCAAGATCAGAGGTTAGAAGAGTACACCAAGCACCAACCACATCCCTGCAGAAACTTCATTAGATGGATGGATAAGGAAACCCAGCATGGCAGTCTCTGCTTCCATCTTACTTGCTCTGTGCAAAAGCCCCAAGAACTTCCCCAGCTCCAGAGATGCACCCAACCCTCCAGCCTGGAAGCTTCCAGTGTGGCTGGATGTCTGTCTTCTACACCCTACCACACCACATTGCACCCTTTATTACCCCCATCATTCCTGCTCCCACAACACTAAGTGCCAAGCCTGGTGCCACTGCCCACACCTGCTGTGGGACAATGCAGAAGGACTGCTGCTTCCTCTTACCACATATTCATCAATGAATTGGCGGAGGTCCTTAAAGCCATGCTTTTCTGCTATGGTGTTTGGATAGTGGCCATATTTGTTGGCTACACTGTAGGCCTGCAGGGCTCCAGGGCATGTAAGCAGCAAGGCGGTGAGGTTCTTCAGCCCGTATCTTGCAGAAAAGTGAAGCAGTGTCGGCAACTCCTCATCCCTCTGATCTGTGAGAACAGGAGCCTGTTAGAATCTAAGTTTCTCTCTAGCAGCAACAGAGCCAGTAGGTGAGAAACAAAATTCCTAGTGAACACGCAGACCAAAGCAGGTGTGAAAGCCCTGAAAAGTATATATACAGTTTCAAAATGGAGGTAACTCTGCACAAATTAACTGAGGTATCTAGCACATCTCCAGGCTTAAGTCCTATGACCTTTAGTGGGGAATCTGGCACTGTAATAGCTTAATGTATGTAGGATCACAGGTTTGCAAGGACCTCTTAGATCATCATTCCAGTAGGATCCAGCTGCTGTAAGGCAACCATGTCATGGTGCCACACCAATCCAACTGCTGAGTGCCCACTGTGCACCTTAAAGAAGAGTCATGGGGTTGGGGGGAAAGGACTGGGCTGGGGAGAAATGCCACGTGGGACTGGGAGAAGAACAAGGGAGAAAATATGGGAGACATTTTGGGGAGCATCATCTTTTCACTTCAGTTGTGTTCGAAGCTGTCTACATAGCTGCATCTGTCACAGTGCAAGTGAGACTGATGCATGTAATAAAAAAAGGGTCACCCGACCCAAATGGCAATCCCCCTTCTATAGGCATCATCAGAAATTTAGCTTCCTGGCTCAGATCCAAGATATTTTGAGACGGCCTGCGCAGGTAACACGCACTGCAGTGTTAAGGCACTCCAAGGTAAAACAACTGATACAGATGAAGTTTAAAAAGAAAACAACTTTTTTTTCAACTTACTTGTTGTCATATCTTCTTCTTCCAGCTGGTTGATTCCAAACAGGTGTAAGCCACTGGCAGGAATGTTCTTCTTGAGTGACTCAGTCAACAGTTTGTCCAGTGCTTCTATGCTGTATGGCACGATTTTAAAGGCCTAGAGGTAAGTGGAAAGCAATTTTGTTTGGGGGAGTCCGGAGATTCAGTTAAGGTGAGATTTATAATGTGTTTCTTTGTTTAGCACATATCAGAAAACAGTAGGCATAAACACTGAAGGTAGCAATGTTCAGGTCAAGCAAAGAACACGAATAGCTTCCTGGTTCAGAAACAGAGCATCATTAATCTGAGCAGATGAGAACCGTACACTCCATAACAAGACAGAGTACAATGAGAAAGCCACTCATGCATCTGGAAGCACAGAAAACCGTTACCTCCTACTTCCTTGACAGGTATAATCTTACTTCTGAAACTGTTCCAATGAAGTGTCACTCCTGCTCTAAGTATGAACTAGCCCATTTTGAATTGCTCTGGCATACACTGGGTTTGGCTTTTGGACTGGTTCTTACCCAAAGACTGGGAAGCATGCCTATTCCCCAAGTAGAGGCACAGCCCAGCACCAACTGCTCCACAACTTGAACTAGAAAGAAAGGGAAAGACAGGCTCCCCTGCCCCAGGTGACTAGTACCACTACTCTGTAGGCTTCCGCTACATGGCTGATCAGGGACATGCAGGCAGGCAGCAAAGACAACACATCTGGAGAAATTGCTTGTGCAAGCTTTACCCCTCTAATAGGGTTCAGGTACCCCAACTGTGCAAAATATGAGAACTGAGGAGTGGCTTTATGTTACTCTACTTCATTCAGCTAGTATGAATCTTTTGCTACCTTTTCACACATCTTTTCCAAGAACGCTTAGGTACAAATTTCGAAACAATTTATTTCTTTATGGTACTTAGTTATACCAAGTTCTGTCATCCCAACCTTTTCAAGTCATCAAGGTCTAAATGTGAGTGTTGACTGACTGCATTTTTGTTAGTTGGATAGCCCGCATCACCTTAGACAGCTATTTGCTCCAGAGACAGAAAAAGCACCCAATGCTTTCTCTTAAAAGGGGATGTTAAGGTTATGTGAAAATTCCTAAATAACCTTGCATTTCTTCATTTCAGAAGAGCTACTTCATGGCAAGCACTTTTGCTTATGTCCACTTGTCTAGCCTGTGGACCAGCTCTGAAAGAGCTGGTTTCCAAAGCAGCTCTTTGCTAGAGTCATTACCTGGCACATGAACTGTACTGGGTTGGCTGCATTAGCCAACAGACTGCTGATTTCCTCCATGTCGGTATGATAGGTGACGCTTGTTTCTCCCACCATCAAGCCTCCTGAATATATCTGCAGAGGCACTGTCCCAGAGGTTAAATCTTTGAAAAGAAAGAGAAGAAATCACTGTTAAGAACAAACAATGGGAATGAGTCTGCATCAAATATCCTGAGGATAGGAGGAGTTTGGAGATACTGCCAGCTGGATACCAAAACAGTTTCTGTTGTATTGAATTCATGAAGAGTCATTGAAAAAAAAGCAGATGATGCTGGTCTGAACACTAGGTAGGAAAGTACTTTGGAACTACCTTCTTCATAGCTATGTCTATGCACATCACCTGTGACCTGCTAGGTCCTCTGCTAACAGTAGTCTGGGCCACTAATGTCAACAGTACACCACCTCAAACTAGAAAGCCTCACATCTCTCCACCCCTGGCTTTCTTTGGAACAGTCTCTAAGCTGTGCCATAACATATGAGAGCTGGGGAAGAAGGGGAGAGAAACCAGAAAAGTCACTAGGGATTTTGCAATTCCTGTCAGCCTCACTAGTCCCTGAATGAAATCAACTTAAAAGAATTCCAGCTTTGCAACTTTACCCATGCACAGGATTTATCTCCTACCTGCACCTTGGGAGCTTCTTGATATTTTGTCCAGTGTGGATTCATAGGTCTGAACTTTCTTTTTGAAACACAAATATTTTGAATCCCACTGAAATTAATCTTTCCCTGTATATATGCTTGGCTGTTAATAACTCAGGAAATGATGAAACAGTTACAGTCACGCACAAAAGGAATTAAAAATATATTTCTCTTACTGTTAGAAACTGCAGAGCTTACATAGTCGTACACTCCATCAATGTGAAGGTCATGTTTATAATTCAAAGTGCAAGTTAGTTTCCAGGTCCATGTTTAAATTATAAGTCTTGATTTAAGACAGATTAAGTTGAACATTTTTATGTGGGTGAGGACACCTTCTTTAAATCAATCCACCTCACTGACTTTACGGGAGTGGCTATAATGACTATTAGTCTCTATTCTCAGAGCTGGTACAATGACTCTTCAAGAGGACAGACCAAAGTAGATTAAATAAAATCATGCTGGGAAACTACTATCACTCTGTAAGGCTCTGAAATCTTGCCCCTAAAGTTTAGTGAACCTAAAGTTTAGACAACCTACAGTTTTGTAAATGTAAATACCTAGAGCGACACAACGTGTCTAAATTAAAAGGCAAGCCAGGATAAATAGTTTCAGCTCTGATCACAGACAGATCATAGTCATGCAATTATTTTCTGGCACTTACCTTCTCTTGGTGCCCTGCCAACGCTAGTGTGGTGGTGGTTATAACACACAGTTAAATTCAAAGTGCTTTACAGCTGCAATCTGCTCTCAGAACTCCTAGTAAGGTGTTTCCACACTGCAACCCTGCCACTGCTGAGGGGAAAACACAGCCCCCAAGCAGCAGCCTATCTCAGTTCCTCATCACAAAAGTATCGCAGATGAGAATGCAAGTTCAAGATTTCCTGGCCTCAAGTCTTCCTGTGTTGCAACCTTTACCCTTATCCCTTTGGCACTTTTCAGGACAGGCAGGATGAGATAGAAAGGAAGCAATAGGGAGAGGAGGGGGGGAAAAAAAAATCACAGTCCAGCTTACTTGGAGCCTCCACAGATACTGTGTACTCATTCTCCATCTCAGCCAGCACACGCACAGATGACGCATTCTCTGGAGAGAATTCAACTTCAGTTTTCACTTCGCCATCTAGTTTACATTTCATGATAATATAAACTGTTGTCTGCACCTAAGAGAAAAGTCATTACAACATGCAGGTTCACAACATAAGAACACTTACTTTGTTAAGTCCCTTTTCTAGGGATTTTGTTGTCATTGCAACTAACACATAAATTATCATCTGTCATTTTTACGGTCCTGAATGGTTTTCAGGAGCATCTTCCAGTCATGGAGTAACTGGGCAGGTGGCTTCTGTTACAGCTTGCACCAGCATAGATACATGCATTAAGCTGATAAAACTCCAGATTTATCAGCTAGATTTATAAACTGATTAAAGCTAGATTTATAAAATTATTTCGTTTCAACTCTATCAGTCTCCTCCCTCAAGCAGCACAGCCCTGTTCTAAACAGAAAGAAAGGAAGAAACTTAGACTTTTTCCATCTGAGGGGATGCTATACTAAGAAATGCTGTTTTTCAGACAGGAAGCCATGATCCAAGCTCTTCGGAGTCACTTGCAGAACGTGCACCAGAATTGTCATATTAGACTGCACCCAGGCTGTGGCGTTAATTGGTTCATTACAATCACCTTACCCCACTTGCCACCACCCCTCAATCTCACCAGAATGGAAGACGGGAAGTCAAGAGTGTGAACCTGCCTCACAGCACACAGGACAAGCAGCTATGTTAATGAGACTATCTGTCAATAAGTGACATTGCAGCCTAGACAACACTGGGCACTGCATACTACCAAGCTATTTCCAGGCCTGGGGAACTAAGCTCATGAAACAGAGACGCTGAGGGCAGGGGGCTGAGAGGGAAGGTGACAGAAAAGGAATTAGAGACTAATTCCCAGGCCTGTAAAGCTGTCCATTACAGAGCAGCATAACAGGTTGCACCAGCCCACACTAAGAACGTAGCCCAAGGAGTGGACATACAGTACCCCACACCGTATGCGGTCAGGCTGCACCACTGGATGGTCCCCAGTGCTCCTGGATGATCCATGTTCTCCACTCATGGCAAGCCTGTGGGAGTAAACTGGGTTCTTCTCGTCTTCTGTTTCTGTATCAGTCACAGAGTCACAGCCTGAGTCTAAAATAAAGCATACAGAGTCCTGTTACATCACTCCCCTTTGCTGAAAATGCATGTCATACACATCCATCCTGGGAAACAGCCAGGGAGGCGGTGGGGTGGAACTTGCTATTCTTCTCAAAGTAATGCTCAGAAAAGGAGATCTAGTTGAAGAAAAGGAAACTACAGAGCTTCCTCTTCTTTTCCCTGAAGAGGATTGCTGGGGAACATTCATAAAGACACAAAAGTGCTGGAGTAGCACTGAACATGCTTACAAAACAAACAACAATGCCACTCTGCCGTGATGGACAGTCCCTTCTCATGTTAGATAGGCAAATTAGTATGTCAATGTCTAATATAAGAATGATTGGCAACTGGACTCATCTGACTCCAGCTGCGCTCTGAGTACATTGTAGGATGAGCAGCAGCCTTTAGTCTTCCTCTCCTAAAGTAAATTAAGAAAACCAACTTTTCTTTCATTTCAGTAGTATCTTTAGTTTTCTGGATCCTGCTTATGTTGCTCACCCCAACTCCCAAGTTCATTATTGTGTCGACAAAATATAACATGAGGCAACAGTCTGAAGGGATCCTGTTCCTCGAGCGAGAACTATAAGCTCCTGTATCTATACAACAGTGAAATTGAAATGTACCAGAGCCTTTGCCTTGAAGAATAACAGTACTCTACCCAAACAGACCCAAGAGTAGAAGAAAACACATGTAACCCTACAATCTGGGTGTACAAAACAATGTTCTCATTCCTGTTTCCCAGTAACAGCATGGATATTGATGGAAGAGCAAACAAACTGAATCGATATCACTGGCTGCAAAAAAAAACTAGCAAGAATTAAAATAGATTACAGGTCTCCTAACCCTGGCAGGAAATATTTTTCCCAACTACAGAAAGGAAACAACAGACGATTTTGTATCTACTTAGTAGAGAGCACTTTCTTATCTAGTTTCTACCTCTTGACTCACATGATTCACACCTTTTTTCCCCTGTCTCCCCAAACATGGGGTGAAAGTCACTGACTTCCCCTTGTCAGAAGACTAGCGTGAATTCTTAAAACTCTGTCTCCCACGGCCAAAATTTTCCAAACCCTGGAAAACTGTGGAGCAGTCAAGGATTTAAGACAATGTTCTGGAAGTTATTTGTTATTTACTACTTACTCTAAAACACATCTGTAAAGAGCAGTACAAATTATTTACTAGATAAAATCTCAGATTTGGACTGGCAGTTTTTATATTAGTAAGAAATGTTCTGTTTAAAATGCTCAGTCCTGATGAGAAAGACCTAAGTGACCAACTGCACTGTCTAACCTGTGGCATCCATACAGTGAAGCTGCCAACAGTCCAGGTTCTACGCAGAATCCCCCAAACTCTGGGTACATCAAGTTTCCACAAATCAAGAGAGCTAAAGTTATTAAAGCAGGCTTCTATTAGGAGTTCACGTCCTGCTAGTTTCAAACAGTGAAGCTAGAAGTCAGTCAGGAATTTAAATCTAGACTTCTTCATTATCATTATTATTATTACCAAAGACTTAAACTTAGGATATTTGAAATTCTTTGTCATGCACATTTTTTAATATATATTTTCTATACATTTAAATGGGATTTTATGAATTATATGAATGCAACTTTGCTTTCAGGAGACAGGTTTTAAGCCACAAAATTTTAGCGACTCATTCATCTGAAATTTTTGTCACAAATAGTGGTGCACATACACTTAACTTTAAGTATGTGAATCACTCCACATGGCAAGTAAGCCTACTCACATGAGTACAAGTAGATTGCTGCTTTAATGTTTGCTGTAGAAAGAGTAGAGCCAAAAATCTGCAGCTCTGTAAAGTTCAAGTAAGGCATCACCACCAACATCAACATTTCTTAAACAAACCTAGAACAGTACATGCAATTTAGCAAATAGATTTTCATACTGCACCAACACAAATCAGCAGATTTGACTAAGAAACTACTTTGACACAAGGTTATATACTGAAGGTGGTCTTGGATTTTCAGACAGTGGTACTAAGTATTGCAGAAAATGGACTGAGTTTTTTTAAATTCCTTAACTCAATATTTTAATTGATACTGTCCAAAGTCATCAGCTGCAAGAGCCAGACCCTAGTTTTGGGAACCCTTCTCTTAGGGAAAGGTGGACTGTTCCCACCTGGGAGTGCCAAGCTGCCCAGCTGGACAGGAGAAAATAAAGCACTGGTCCCACATCCTTCCCTCACATGATAGCTATCACATCAGGTGTTTGGCATATGCAGAGCAAGACACCATGTCTTTTGGGGAAGAGGAGAAGAGGCAACTGTTACTAGAATAGTGCCTCTGTAATCTCTGTTGGTCATTTCCAATATGACTAAATCAGAAAGACTAAGCTCACCGCAGATAAGAGAGCCAATGATGACCAAATTACAGCAAGGCATTAATGTTCCTGCAACATATACACAAGCTGACACTTGCCAGCATCCTGATACTAAGGGCATCATCCCCACCCCAATATGGAACCATTAGTGTGGTAATTTGTACCTCACTTGGCCAACATACGGTCCATTTCAGAGGAAAATGAAACCTAAAGCTGTGGATCTCAGCTACAACATCTACAGTAAGCAAGGGTACGAGGGGAGCAAGGAAAGAACAAGCCCCCCAGTCTCTCTGCTTTACTGATGTTATTTGATACCAGAAACAAATTAGCAGATAAAGAGTAACTTGAGCTTTTAAGAAATTCTGGCATTGCCTGATCCTGTCTTGCACTTCTGCATTCTTGTGACAGAGTTGACTGCCCGGAGGTCATATGTAAGAACAGAGCTGTTAGGTAATCCGGGAAGAAGCAAGCAATGTTAATCAGTAATTGGATTAACAGCTGACGGAACAAGCACTCGGAGTTTCGGGTATGAATTATTCATCAGTTTTTTCATTCAGAAAATTCTGAAATTGCAAATCACTTTGTGAAATTGCAAATGACTTGTGAACATGCAAGCATTGGAAGAGGAAACCATCCCAATACATTCGATAAAACCCATGCTCTAAAGGGACGTTAGTTAGATCAGACTTCCCACTCACTAAGATACTTGAGTAATGACAACCCACTTGCATATACAGATTCAGCAATTATATCATTGTAATGATACCCAGGCTAGAGAGGCCTTCACTGCAGAGATCAGACTCATTAGAAAGTTAAGTGAATACCTGAATTGAGCTTCTCCATGAGCAGCTGCTGTAGGTCAATAGCTCGTGGTTATAAACGGCTCTGCCTTGACTGGAGGGCCTTTCTGTTCCCCTTTAAACAAAGGCTACCTCAGGCCACACTTGACAGTCTGTGAAATACTTGTGAGAACAGCAGCAAGGGGAGGAGATGCGGTCCAAGAAACCCAACCACATTTCCCCTTGAAGAACGTGCCCCACTCCAGGAAGCATCAGTAGAGAGCAGCCCCACACTGGCCCCTTCTCGCCTGCCCTGCCGGGCTCCCTGCACAGCTGCCCTGCAGAAACTCACCCCTGGGAAAAGCCCAGGGAAAACGCAGGCATGGCCACGTGCTTCACGAGCCATTTAGCAGCTTTAGAAATTAATATGAAGCAGCCAGTTATTTTGACCTGTTGCTGTTCAGCGCACACAGCTCACTTTGTCATCCATTTCCTCCTGGCTAAGCTGGTGGACTATCAGCATGGAGACGACAGCTGTGGTTTCTCAGAAGTCAGCCCTTACACCACAGGACACGTGAACACTCGGAAGGAGTCAGCAGCCTGTCCAGACCACTCTGTCATCCAGATATTAATGCAAATGGCACGACTGGGCAACAGCTTGTCCCTATAGGTTCTGCATGTGCAGCCTACCCCCTCGCTGGCATCTGTGAACACTTCCCACTCCATCCATCAACCGGCTCACCAGCCGAGACAACTAGCTTTCACAAGGCCTCGGACTTGCACCTCAGTACACCCAGAGCAAGAGGGAAGGCCCTCAAAGAGAGCTCCTGCTGTCACCTGAAGCTTGCAACTGGCCAGCCTCCTTCTCCAAGTGCGAACAGGGACATTAAGTCCCCTAGAGCAACTCCAGCTGCATTTGCGAGAAGCAGGCAGAGTACTGATGAAGTAGTCAGGGAAAGTTATCTTTCATCATGGTAACCTCACAGCCCCTGCTTTACCGAGGAGATACACTCAGCAGTGAAACATCTTGTGATAACCCCTCAAAACTGTGTTATACTGTAGCAACATTTCCCCTTCCAACAGAGTGGAGAGAAGCATGCAGAAAAGCAGCAGGTGAGAAGAAAAAACACAGGAAAATGTAAGACTTTATAAAACTGTCCATACAGAACAAATAAAGTATCAGACACCTCCCCCTTCTCTCCAAACCCTTCACCCCAAGCAGCTCATCTACAAGCATAGCACCTAAAACCAGATTTTCAGTTCTACAAAGAAAGTGGCCACGTTTCATTTGTTCATTGGAAGTTACAATAAACTAGTTCTCAACCTCCATCAAGGAAACAAGCTGTGTTTTACTATGCCAAGTTTTGCTTGAGACAGTGTGCGCACACACACTTGTGCATCTCTTAGAGAAGCTGTATCCTTACGAAGTGTACAACTGAGTTATTAAGAGACCTGTTGACAGGACCCGTGTTTCAGCAAATTGTGAGAAGCCAGAACGTAAGTTGTGTTTACCTTTGTAACCTACTGTGACAATATATATCCTTAATACTCAAAAACATACATTACTCCACAGTTCCTCTATAAAGCACATCTCATCCAAACTTCAAGGAACAGGTTTCCTTTGTTATATTTTAGAACTACAGACATGTAACTGAAAGGAGATAAATGCCTTTGCAGTGGAGTGCAAGAGGCTTTCATGACCTTCAAGAAAATTTAAGCCAAGTGAAGGAATCTGTTCACTCTTCTTGGTTCAGTGTTCCCAAATGCTGTTTCCAAGTTATTTTTTAATTTCACCTTTGAAACAAAAAGGATTTGGAGAAAGCTGAGTCACCGAGAGTTGTTTACAATGCCAAGGGCAACTCCATGTCGCTCCTGTAAATACTGGAAGGTAGGGATGAGAAAGTGTCCAATAAATACCATACTTGGGTTGCAGGAACAGGAAACTCGGCACATAGTTCTGAGAACAGTGAGGTTAAGAAAGGAAAGTCTGAAAAGCCGCAAGAGTGGACAGGACACAGAAGAGAAAGCAGGAAGAAAAAATATGAAAAAATACCAGACACTAGAAAAGCGTGATAAAATAAAAACAATCAAGCAGATGGGGAATTGGCAGAGAACAGGAAGGTAACCCACAGGATCAAAGGCACCTTCTGTGGGAATATTCCGGTTTAGGGACAAATGTCACCAGTAACTTCCAGTTGGCTACTTGGGCTGGGCTCAGTTTTTAATTATTCCTGGTACTCATTATTAAATGTCAGATGAAAAATGGGACCTAGGAGGCAAAGTCAGCTGCGAAGCGACTGTGATCAGACTGATGCATATAACCATCGCACCTCACATGACATTTCCTGATGTGCAAAAGCACAGGTAGGAATCCCAGATGGGAAGTCCTTCCCGCATTAGCAACGGATGGAAATGGGGACTGGATTAACACGTCTCTGGAATTCTTGTCATGGATACACTGCCACACAGGTAACAGCTGGGAAACTGCCTACCACACATCATCTGCCCCAGCAATGCTCCTTAGCCTCCTCTGCCTTTACTACAGATGACTACTGGATGGGCTCTTACAGTTCAGTTTGGAATCACTGGTCTGCAGCCCCCTCTTCCTCAGTAGCTCAAGAAGGTACACTCTTGGTCTGTAATGCTGCAGGTCGCATGAAGACACCATCCACAAAGATCTATGCATAGGGAAGTTTCACAGAAGCTCAGCAATTTCCCCAGGACGACAAGATAACATTCTAATCCTATCACAGATTAAAGAGGAAATTGCAATTTGTGACCTCCTGCAAAACTCTTTCAAACTTACAGCTCTCATTCATTCACTAGCAGCCCTGAGCTGAGAGCAGGACCTTTAATGTAAAGAACTGGATGCACCTGAGATAACAGTGACACTTACAGCTGCAACGTGCAAGACCCCAGGGAAAGCATGCAGTCTGAATCCAGCACGGGTTTCCCTCCAACCCTAGTAACAGACAGACATTCCCCAATGAGAATGAGATTGTGCCAAATTCTGCTCTTAGAAACCTCATCAGCTGACCTTGCACAGTCCTGGAGAAGAAATGTCTTCTTCCATTACCTAATAAAGCACATGAGTACCAACACTGCCCCTACAGCACTGTTACTTGTCCAGAAAAGACTTTGTTTCAGCTCAAATGCACACCTCACTCCAGAGAGTTATCCTGGCTTAGTGAGTCTGCTGAGCTGCAAAAAAAAAAAAAAAAAAAGATCTGTGCATTCATCTGGGGGCAGATGTTCACAACAGAACAAGCTATAGCAGCTTAAAATACAACTTCACCCATCACAGCCCTCTTTCCCTTTCCTGTTTCCCCTTCTTGTCTTTATTTTCACCAGAGGCTATGGCCCACGCAGCAGAACCAGCGGAAAAGAGCACGTGTTTGGCTGCGTCAGCAAGACACAGGACCAGGATCTCTGCTTCAGCAGCTGACAACGGGGGTGTAAGCTAAGCTGCCAGTCCCTGAACTTCAGGATGAGGAGGAGCATTTATACATTTCACGCATACCTACTGCAAAGACAGTAGCTGCCAGCTTAGGGGTGAAATGCAGAGTGCCCCTTATAACACAGAGATAACATAGTTTATCTGACCATGTCTAGAGCGTGGTGCAAATGCAAAGCGTATTTAGCTTGTTGTTTGCTTGAACCTTAGTAAAAGAACACATACCACACTATGCCTGCCTCAAGCTAAAAGCATGCCTGGCTATTATGTTTCAGAAACTGCAAGCCAACTCATTATAACTCTTTGAGCTCTCAGTTAGCCTGAGCGTCTCACAGGCCTAGTGGTCAATTTGTGACAGGATTAAGTGTATAAACCTAAAGAACTAGCTGGGGTGCATGGGAACAGGACACAGACAGGAAAGAGCTTCTGAGGAAGATGCAGGGTTCTGGCCACCCAGACAACAGACACTGTGTACATGACCAAAATCTCAAGAAAGAGGAGCTGGAATAGTTCACTTCAACCACCTGTGCCAGGAGGAGACAACACATACTAAAAAAGCATATGCATGACTGACGATTTTTGAGGGTGCCAAGAGTCACATTACATCTGTCACTGATTCAAGTCTTCCTGAGCAACCACACGCAAGAAACATGGAACATCCAACTTGCTGATTAATTATCTCTCCTCTTGCAGCATCTCCTTGCTTCAATTTAAGCGCAGTGCATAACACTTGCATGACAGAAAAGACTGTCCACATAATAGCACACAAAGCTGGAATTCCACCTAGGAGAGCTGGGTAGCTGCTTTGGAAACATCCCACCAGGAGATCACTGTTGGACTGAAGGTGTGGTTCTACAAGTGGCTTCAGTAGATCTAAGGCCACATTACTACTGAAAAGGCAGTCCTGCCTTCCCTCCCCTTCAAATAGTCTCTCTTAGAACACCACCCTTGCAGCCCAGTGCCACACCAGATCATCCAGCCAGATGAAAGGCAGAGAATGAGGCAGACCACTCTTTTGCAGCAGTCCTTGCTAAGGTCAGCCTATGCCACTGACGAAACTTCCCCCTGGGAAACTCAAGATCCACTGTTATTCTCATAGAATCATAGAATCATTGAGGTTGGAAAAGACCTCTAAGATTATCGAGTCCAACCGTCGACCCAACACCACCATGTCCACTAAACCATGTCCCTAAGCGTCTCATCTACTCGTCTTTTAAATACTTCCAGGGATGGGGACTCAACCACTTCCCTGGGCAGCCTGTTCCAACGTTTAACCACTCTTTCAGTAAAGAAATTTTTCCTTACATCCAATCTAAACTTCCCCTGCCGCAACTTGAGGCCATTTCCTCTTGTCCTATCACTTGTTCCTTGGGAGAAGAGACCGACACCCCCCTCGCTACAACCTCCTTTCAGGGAGTTGTAGAGAGCGATGAGGTCTCCCCTCAGCCTCCTTTTCTCCAGGCTAAACAACCCCAGTTCCCTCAGCCGCTCCTCATCAGACTTGTTCTCCAGATCCCTCACCAGCCTCGTTGCCCTTCTCTGGACACGCTCCAGCACCTCAACGTCCTTCTTGTAGTGAGGGGCCCAAAACTGAACACAGTATTCGAGGTGCGGCCTCACCAGTGCCGAGTACAGGGGCACGATCACTTCCCTACTCCTGCTGGCCACACTATTTCTGATACAGGCCAGGATGCCATTGGCCTTCTTGGCCGCCTGGGCACACTGCCGGCTCATGTTCAGCCGGCTGTCGACCAACACCCCCAGGTCCTTCTCTGCTGGGCAGCTTTCCAGCCACTCTTCCCCAAGCCTGTAGCGCTGCATGGGGTTGTTGTGGCCGAAGTGCAGGACCCGGCATTTGGCCTTGTTGAACCTCATACAATTGGCCTGGGCCCATCGATCCAGCCTGTCCAGGTCCCTCTGCAGAGCCTTCCTACCCTCGAGCAGATCAACACTCCCGCCCAACTTGGTGTCGTCTGCAAACTTACTGAGGGTGCACTCAATCCCCTCATCCAGATCATCGATAAAGATATTAAACAAGACCGGCCCCAGTACTGAGCCCTGGGGAACACCGCTCGTGACCGGCCGCCAACTGGATTTGACTCCATTCATTCTCAAGTCACTTTTGAAAAACGCATTGAAAGTTTTTTGTGGTAATAATGAACAGCCATGAAAATCCTACAAAATGCAACCCTAGAAGCAAAACAACTGTCCCAGTGCACAACAAAGGTCTTTGAAACAACCTGAAGTCTGCCCCAGGCATCTCTTCAGACCTGCTCTGTAAAGCATCTTTGGTTTGACCACACACTTCTGCAAAGATTTTGCAGAAATGACTTCAGGTGTTCCAAACTTGGAAGAAGCCATCAGTGACAGTCACTGGGCTCTTATTTTAAGCAGGTGTTTTAAAGCCTTGCAGTTCACATTGGCAGATACTTAGAATTAGGCTTAGTCACTACCTTAAAGCAACCTGTGGGGAGATTATCAGAACTATAAGCTATAGAGAAATATGATTAGTATTTGTGATGTGCATGAAGTCTATTATAGCCCGATGCTTCCTAACCACACCAGTTTCTGTACTTCACTAGTTCCAGGCTATCATTTAATTATCTCTGTCTAGAAAGCTAGTTTGCACCTATGCTAGCACTGCTTGAATCTCATACTATCATGAAAGACGAGCCATGAAGTATTGCTTTTAATGTGCATAAACTGGGACTTCATGAAGCACCTTGATGACAAACAACGCATCCGTCCTGCAGCTGGGAAGACTATTTCAACTGCTCGATCCTGTTTGCCACAGATGGATAAGGACATTCATGCATTTCTCTCAATAGCACTTGGGGGCTTAGTTAAGGTTTCTCTGATTGCTTTAACCAGCTCTCTGAAGTCTGTGCATTTCCAGCATCAGTCATTTATAACCATACTAGCATCTGCAAGGAAGGGCATGCTACCAGTATGTTCTCTCAACCTTAACTCCTGTGCAAGAGCGTCACAGTTTCCTCTCCTTGACAGGCAGTGAGAACCAGCCAGGCTGCAGAGCTCCCATATAATGAAGCGGACTCTCACTGCACCCAGAGGGCTGACTAATACCTCACCTGTTCCTCTTCAAAGAGCAGGGTCAAAGAAGCGTATCTTCTATTTCAACACAATGTAACAGAGAAAAATACAGTTTTAAGAATTCACTTAATTTTGCCCCTTCAAAGAGGGAAAAAAAAGGAGCGAGGGAGGGAGGGAGGACTGCAGTACAGCAGATAATCGTGCTACCTCATGTCTTCAAGGCCACTCCAATAAGCTGCCAGAAACAAATGTTGGATGTAATTCTCTGAGGTAGGACTACTCAGAACATAATCCTCCACAGAGCACTGAGAGCCAGAGTAAACACCAAATGGTCCCCGGCTTCACATTTCCCTGTCCCTTTAGGTCTGTACATCAATCCCTGTCCCTTCCTACCTCCAGCTTGCTTCCTTTACTGTACTTCTGATATCCAAACAGACTCTGAAGATGCAAGCAGAGATCACAAACTTGGCACAGGCATCCACACCCAATCTGCAGTTTCTAGAACCTCCTAAGGGCCAAAATGGATCTTGCAGAGAATGGGAATTGCATGCGTGGGACTGGAAACTTCAGGAACACTGTGAAGACGTGGCACCACAGTATGAAAGCTTGAAGAGATCAGCTGGTAAGAAAAATACAATGCTAGATCTCATCCAGACAAGTAAAGAGACTCCAGCAGGGCTAGAGGAATGTCACAGTAAGTTAGAGCTGCATGAACTGGGGTCTGCTCACAAGCTGGAGCCTCAGAGATACAGTATTAGCTTTCTAGCAATATAACAGGTCTCAAAGCACCATTTTCTGTAAGGCCAAAGATTAAGGAGGTAGTTTCACAGAGGCATTGATTTGACATAGCTTCACGATCCTTCTCTAAGATGACCAGGGATGTCAAATTAACTCGCAGAACTTTTTGGTTGCTTTATTTCCAGGATGTATCCTTTAAGGGGGTAGCACAACTTCCCCATAAAGTATTTGGCCATGTCATGCCTCTTCCTAGCAGGATTACTTTCTGCATCCAATGTTCCTCAATGGCCATGCTTTATGAAATTTAACAAGCAGCACTGGGAAGAGCTGCTACAGCATTCAGGTCTTGTTCTGCCTCCACATGCAACAGCAAACTCCACACACACTGGAAATCACACTACAGCGCTCCCTCTTGTAGGAACATGTTCCCATACAGGACAGAATGGACCTGTGGGGATGGAGGTTGCAGTTCCCAGTTTATAGCACCCCCTTCACTACTGCCTCACCTGCAAGTCTGTTAGGCTGACAGAGTAGTCCTGACTGAAGTGCCACCTGCCAGAAACAGACACAGCACAACAGACACAGTAGCTGCTACTGTCAGAGGAATAGTTACCAATGACACTGTACAGTACAAAGCACCTGCACCTCAATGAGTTGTTGTAGTAGGCACCTGAGATAAGATCACCACTGTCCTAGGCTAAAGTGGGCAGCTCTGTTACTATCTGGTGGCTTTTGTGGTTTCTAGTGAAAAGTTGCCCTTAAAAGTATTCAATGTGTGTTAACATATTTTTAAAGGGGGGGGAAGGAAAGGAAAGAGTGTTCAAATTTATCCACAAAAGCCACAGACTATTCTTCTAGGTTATGGTATTTGCTTTGTCATTCCTCAGAACATCTCAAGTATAAGGGTAACATACCAGATAACGCTGGATTTCACTGTGCTTGTGTCCTGAAATAGTTACACGGTAAAGCAGAAGGTCATAAGTGCATCAAGGCCTAACATGGAGCTTGTCTGAGCAATCAAATGAACAAACTCTGACACCCTTCCTCAGAAAGACTATTGGCCAATGAGCTACTCCATGAAAAACCTGCCTTTCGGCCTTTCGAGATACATAACAAATAGGAATTTATGTATCATCACTGAACAGATCGCTTACCATTAACCTGCAAAGTAACAGGAGAGCAGCTCCTGCCAAACTTAAAAATTCATTGTGAATTTAGGGCTCTAGCCCTAAATGGCAGCGATGAGCAAAAGTTAGCAATCAAATAATTACAGAAGTGTCAGGCTGAAGGGAATCTCCCACATACTACCACTTTTTCCCCCTGCGTTATGCATCTGTCCAACCTGACCTCAAACTCCAAGTAGCCTATTCCAAGGTTACTTTACCTTTACAGCTTGAGTCCAGCACAGGACCACAAAGATGATTAAGGGACCACAGCATCTTTCATACAAGGAGAGGCTGCAAGAGCTGGAACTCTTCAAGCCTGGAGAAAAGAAGACTCGGAGGGGATCTTATCAACATTTACCTGATGGGAGGGAATGAAGAAGAGGGAGCCAGACTCTTTTCCATAGTGCCCACTGACAGGACAAGAGGCAATGGGCACAAGCTAAAACACATGAAATTCCATCTAAACACAAGAAAACACTTTGTTACTCTGAGGGTGGTCAAACACTGGAACAGGTAGCTTAGAGAGGTTGTGAAGTCTCCACCTGCAGAGACATTCAAAACCTGACTGGTCATGGTCTTGGACAACCTGCTTTATCTGACCATGCTTGAGCAGGGAGGTTGGACTAGATGATCTCAAGAGGTCCCTTCCAACCTGAACAATTCTGTGATACGCTCTCAAGTTTCATTCGTGGTTTCACCAGTGCAACGGAAGAAAGCCAGGAAGTTAATTCAATTCCTTAACATGTACAGGAGGGAGAATGATAACAGCTTATGCAGTTTCTATATGCCATTTCCCTCCCAACAAAAGCTCACTGCCTTGGTCTCTGGCATCTCTCAATGAGCCCCTCACTAGGTGGAGTAACATTCCAGCAACTTCCTCATCTACAGGGCTCCAGCAAAATTCTCATCTTCCTTCTAACTGCCCACTGCCTTCCATTTTCACCACATGCTTCCTTACACCCACTTCTGACCCTCCTATTTTGCAAGAAGTTTGCTGCTACTGATCTTTCTTTCTTGTCCATTTCACTGCGTGAGAGCTCTGCTCAGCCAAGGCTGCACTTGTCCTTCAACAGCACGGTTCACAGCTGCTGTTACGTTCCATTACCACCTTAGCAATCTCAGGCAGATGTCGACTTCCCTGGGTTTTTCCCTGCAAGAGTTTGCTTGGGTACAGAAAGTTCAAAGCCACCGATTAATTAGTAAAAGCTTTGGAAACATCAACTTTTAAAGCAGGAAATTTGAAATTTTTCAAGACAACATAGGTAGGGGCTGAAATAAACTGGAGAAGTTGAAATGTGCATAATACAAAACAGATGTCAACTGAGCTCTGAGAACACAGGAGGAAGAGAAGGTCACTGACTCTAACTGTGTGGCACAGACTCCCAGCTGCCCAATGCACGCAGCACAGCATGGTGTGGTACCACAAGCCAGACAAGAGGGCTTAAGGCTGATCACTGCGCCCTGGATGGTGACTATACCCTACCGGACCTGAGCTGGCTTGCACAGCGCGATCCTGAGCATTTCCATGTCCTTAGCACAGTTATTGCATAGCCTGAAAAACTTCCCCACAGATAACAGGAGTGCCGGCAAATGGAAACCTTCATGCCTTCCGTAGTTTGCCAGGATTGAGAAACTGTAGAAGTAAAAATGCCCCATCTACAAGAGAGCAAGAGTCAGTGTCAGCACACAGTTGGTTCTCAACAAGGCTAGGCGAGTGCTTCCTCATTTCTGTATTTGTACTAAATTAATAAAAATTAAAATAGCTTTCAGCGTGTGATGTCTGGGGGTGTCATGTTCCCATGATGCACTAAACAAACCACAGCCTAACAGCTGCGCTACAGGCAACAGCATAGCCTGAGCAGGGCCTGTGTGCAGGCTCTGGAGAGGTATTTGCCCTCACCATGTCCTGTGTCATACGCTCTACTAGCTCAGGATTCAGCTATTAGGAGTCATTTTTGCATCAGGCTTAGTTTTTCAGTGCGTGCTGACACTGCTGTTAGAAGTACTGGTGAATGCGTGTGGAGAGAAATACTTCCCAGGGGAAGACACCCAGACAAATCACTTCAAACATGGTCATTAACTTTCTCTGCTAAGTGCTGTAGGAATTGAGGACTGCCTTACTCAGGAAAAGTTCAGAGTCTGCTGTAGAGAATGGACTTAACTGAGATCTTCTAAGAGCTCCTGACTTTGAAGCCTTCATCTAAAATCCTAACAATGAAGTCCTGGGAGCAGAGCACAGGCTGTGTTTCTCTATGGGAGAGGTCTACTATCACAAACACTCTTACTTTAAGTCACTCGTGCTATGGTTGGCTGCAACCAAACTATAAGGCAGATGCTAATTTTTTATTACCAACCAAGAAGAAAGTTTCACAGTTTCACCCAAAAAGGGAACTATGTACACCTGGGGTTGTCTTCTCTTCAGAGGAAGCATCAGAACATTTGTACTTGAGGCCATTCACAAAACTTGGTCTGTAGAATCACGCGATGGAAGAGGTCACCTAGTCATTTTTTTCCCCACAGAGGTAGGATCTGATACATTCATCCAAATACTTTTGCCATGAAACCAGCCTACCTTAAGTAGGTTCTTCCTTCACAAGAGTCAGTGACAGTGGATGGCTTGCCTTGGCGACTGCTCTGATGTGCACAAAGAAACAGCCTGACATTACCCAACTCTTGCATGCAGCTGACAGCTCACATCAGGTAGGGCTCCCATAACAGCAACAGAAGTCCAGAAATTCTGAATCTTTCTGTACCAAACTATCTGGAAAATGCTACAGCAGACTCCACAGCAAATGAGTTTGGTTTTATCTCATTTTTTCTCTCAGTCAAATATTTTCCAGATATACTGAAGTCAGTTTGAGATCAATGTATGCTTGTTCAATTGAGAAAACAGAAAATAAGCTGGGGGTTTTTTGTTATGTAAAACAACAACAAAAATCCAAAGCACACTCTCCCTTTCAAAACGCTATTTACATAAAGCTAAAGCACAGTTTTTTTCAGCACACGCTAACTTTCAGCAGAGATGACACCTCTGGAGAAGGACTCTACGTCCAGCTGTGAAAAGTCAGACTGTAGTGCCTTACCCCAAAGAAGTTTTGCCATAGATGTATGGCAGCCAGCCCACTAAACAGCCAGGCACACAAGACGTACTTCCCTGGCTGCTCAGACAGACAGCATAGCACTACCCGTAAGACTCACCTCTGCCCCTCCCAGGGTGGGCTCTGAGAAGATCCAGCACCCAGGTCCCTCGAGCACAGCCCCCAGTGTGCCAAGGGGCAGCCAGAGAGAGTTAGCTCACCTGCGGAGACCCACTTGTTGAAGTGGAGGAAGAAAGCCAGGTCAGCTTCATACAATTCATTGACTGCATCCAACATCAAGGAGCATGGAAGCTACTCTTTAGTTGACAAGGCTCTGCATTCAGCACACCACTGCCAACAGATATGCTTACCCAGCATAAAAATCAGATTTTGGGTGCTTCCCTTTGACAAACACAGCTTCTATAGAGAGAAGCAGTTGATCCAGAGTGGTTTCTAGCTGATCCATTCCCATGCCCATCCCCTTCCCTTCTCTTGATTTTTAATGTGCCCAAAACAAGCAAGATGGGTGAAAGCCTCCCACTAGTAGGGATCCACTTGGCTATGTGAAACCTCCCACTACAGCCAGTCCATCTACTGAAGGACAGAGACACTCGCGCTTCCCGCTCCACCCGCAGCACAGGAAGCAGGAGTCTTTCTGCCCCGCGTTGTGCTTTGTGCACTCAGAATGCAGCAAGCCAGAAGAGACTGGCGAGAGCTGGCTCCGGGAGGAGATTTCAGGATCAACATCCCTTTGTACTCTCGCATGCTCTTCAGCTACGCTAGAACTTACTCCTACTCTGGCCTAAAATAACTCTGACGGTCCTCGGACATGTTAAGTAAAACCATTAACACTAGTAATCCAGGGAGATGTTGTTTAAACCTCCCTAACTTTGAATAGCGTATTTAAAAATCAATAAAATATTGGTGCTGTGCTCTAGACCCAAGTTTGGAGGAAAACAGTAACTGAACTTTTACTTTTGCCAGAAAGTGTCGGAAAAGCTAATTTAGTCTCTGGTCAGTTTTATTTTTCGGAGTACAAAGGCTCAGCCACTGTTTTCTGTCCTCTTCCAGGCTGAAAGCAAAGGAGCCAGACTACTTTAGCCCTAGGTTATCCATTGGGAAACCAAGACGTTTTAGGGGTGTTTGAAAGGGAGATGCAAACTTTAGTTTATGCAGGTTTTTAAAAGGTACTAGGAAACACCTGTTGTGACCTGGTTACCTGAGAATGCCATCTTCAGAACAATCCCCAAGTCATCTTTTTTCAGAGGGACTGTTTTGGCCAAGATAATGATTTTCAAAATTTATTTTTAGTGTGATAAATTTGTCATCATGATTATTGCTGCAGTTATCCTGGCATAAAGCACCTTTATGCGCACAACACCAGACAAGCTAGAAGACTGCACTGTCTCATTTATGCCACTAAATACAGATAAATCTTAATCCAAGATGCAACCACAGGACTCCAATCCTGCTAAGGCTGACAAAGAACACTATAACCCTAAGCATGGCAGTGTCATAAAAACATCCTGACCAGCATGACTCCCCAGAGCTCTCCACCTACATTTCAACAGAAACTATGAGAAAGGAGTACCACACACTCCTCTGGAGTTTAGGAAAGTTCAGACTCAATTAAAACTGAGTACGTTGGGCTTCTGTAGTCTCCAGCTGTTCATACTTCTGTGCTAGTAAGTCCTCTGTGCTTGTTATGAGGTGATCACTTTCAGACTGGTTGGATTATTTTTAAGGCCATCTGTGCAATTTTCCAATTAATCTCAGCCATTCCATCACAGGTAACAAGCTGATCTGTTGCCAGTATGGTTATATCTCTGACTTAGGCCCAGTGCTAGAGAATATGTATTAGACAACCTTATTTTGGTTCTGGTATGACAGAAATGTAAGTCTGAATGAAGAAAAAGATAATTTTCCATTGATTGGGGTCAATAAACTGCAGGACACAATATTTACAGGCAGAACTTTAAAGATACTTGGGTTTTATTTTCAATTTGCATTCAAAACCAGGCACCTAAGACAACCTCCAAATTCAGAAGCTCTCTGTGAGTCACTGGTAATCTCTCCTGAATTAGGGACCAATTGACCAGGCACAGAAAAACTGGCTTGCAAAACTTCCTAGTTTACAAGGGTTGTGCAATTTGCTTTAGTTTTCTATTTCAGTAAAACACGTTACCAGTGTTAAAATGAGGATAAACATTATCACGTACGTCCCTCCTCCAATACCTGACCAGGAAAGCGCAACTCCACGGCTGCTACCTTACCTTCTGAAATAGCCTTCTTGACAGCCGCAAGGTAAGCATCAGGCTCATCATCATTTGTGAGTTCTTGCCACTGAGACCAGTCCTTGAAAAAGGTCAAATAGTCATCACAGTCCGTCACACCGCAGAACAGCTTCACTACTTTGTATGGGGGCCATAAAGCTTCCTGAAGGCTCTGCAGGACGCGAGGGAGATAAAAGCTCTGCACCAGCTCAGCAGATAGCAAAAGGATGATGCTCCGACTTCTGCTGAACAGGTCCAGCTCCTGGTGGGAGATGGCAGACTCGCCTTCCAGCTGGTAGCTCAGAATCCGATGCTTTCGAACGTGCCGAGTAAAGAGGAAGAGGTTCTGGAGGTACTGACACCATTCAGTGGCGTCACTTGCATACACAATCAGCACATCATATCCTCCAGGGGTAACTGTACAAGTGCAAGATGATCACAGGGAGGAGGATTAAATTCAAAGCAAGAACTGACCCACAGCTTTGCAGCAAAAAACCCACAGGGCTGTCCCTATAATTCATGTCAGAAGCTCTAAAGCACTTCAAAAGAACAGTAGATATAGCCAAAGTGAGGTGTTCACAGCCACAGAGCAATTCTAAGGGTGGTTGAACTGCTACTTGCATTTACCCCACTCAAATCTAAGTAGTTTCTCATTCTCAAAAACCTTCCTATGAAGAAGGGGATTTCCTGTGTAGTTTCAAGTGAAACAAGCCACATGTGGAGATTTACAGATTTAAAGCACGTCGATAGGAAAAAAACCCACAAAAACCTGACGTCCAAAACAAACTAGCTTGAAAAGGGGAGTTCACCTTTGAGTGTGAAGTGAAATCATTTTAGGCAACTATAGGGTCTCTGCAACACAATTGCAGACCATTATATGCTCAAGTAGAGTATACGCTAAACATAGCACACCTAAAATAAGAAAGGCCTTTATTTAAATGAGGTCCCACAATGCTTACAGGAAGCCACTATGGCTTCGGTGGTGTTAAGACATTTGCTCTCATTGCAGCAGAAAGTAAACTGCCTGCAAAGTATGCGTGCAACTGAAGGGTACACCAGTCCCAGTGCTCGCAGCACAGCAATCCTATCATTCAGGCTTCAGACACTTTGCAAGCCTGTGTTAGAGTCCTTCCCCCAGAACTGTCATACAAAGGTTTCCCAATCATTTTGGCATGACAAACCCTCTCTTCAAAGGGGAAGAACTAATACAATAGTGGTGGCCGTAACACAGTCCAAAATACGCTCACTGAAGTTGACTTACTCCATAATTCCTACCTACACACTCCTGCATTTCTGTGCTCTGGAATGAAAGCACTTTTAAAAGTGTTTCCAGCTGGCTAAGATGATGACATGCAGATTAAACCAATATGACATGATGCAGTGCTCTCCCACCAATCTCAAGCAAACTTTTAAGTCTAAATTTAATTTTCCCATTCACCTGTAAAGAAGTTTACCCAAATTTGAGGATTATGGCTCTGGTCCCATGGTAAATTTCAGTGCTGAGCATTTCAAATCTTATTAGCAAATTGTCGTCTTCTAATTCCAGTTTGACTCTTTAAAAGTGTCAACATTTCCAACCCATCTCCATCCAGAAGCAAGCAAGCAAAGGCAGATTTTTGTAATTAAAGTAGAAGGCAATGCCTAAAATTTGGCATGCCAAAAAGAGCATCTGCTCTGTGAATCTACCAGAATTGAAGATGACAGTTTTGCGGTCACCTTATTAAAATTCAACCCAAATTGAACAGCCTCCAAAGACTCCATTCTGCCACCTGAATTCAGAACCTTCATTAAGAAATGAAGGCTGAAAAGATGTCTAGGCTACGGTACCCCAGCTCTAAACCATACAATTACCAACTTTAAACTGTAGTTGAGCAGCAGTGGTACAGTTCAGAAAAAAGCATGGAGACGTGCTCTGTGCTTAACCAATAGCATTATGGTTACCTGCATAAATGGAAAGTCTCTAGCAGTGAAAGGATGATGTCCTAGCTATGGAGGACATGGACACTGCAGTTCAGCAGTATTCGCTAGGATGGCTGCACGTTTCTGTGTAAATACAGCTCCTGAACCCCAGATGGAGGCTTGTAAGACACAGCATTCTCAATGGAGGGGATCCAGCAAATTCATAAAGCAGACAAACAGACCCAAAGCCTTGGGACCTTTAAGCTAAGAGTGCAGAAATGCTGTGAAAAAAGATGGCTTTCACACCAGTAAGAACACCACTATCACCAAAATATCGCTTCTGGCTGAACACCACCTGACAAAGATGACAGAATCACATGAGCAGAAACAGGAAAACCAAGCAGAATTCAGGAGGTCAGTTGTTTTATTCTAGAAAGGGAGGAGTACCAAAGACTTCTGCTTCCAGTGCCACATGTCGATTTACATGCAGTACAGTGGGAAAGGGCAGCACAACTATCTACTGAGAACAGAGCCCACGCACTGCAGCACAGCCAGCTGAGCATGACCTCATCAGATGGGGAGACAACGCAGCAACTCTCTGAGGTGTGCCCAGGGCTCCTAAAGTCCTACCCCAGTGCTCTCTGGGAGAAGTCCCACCTCCGGACTCTGGGGAAAGCAGCAGTGACCTCCAGGGCATTTTAACATTCTGTAAAATGGAACACCTAATCCTACCATGCATTTTTAAAAAGAGCACAGCTTCCACAACTAAACCTGTTAGCAAACAGCCCCTTCTCCAGTCTTTCAATGAAAGGAAACAGCTGTGCTTGGAGAGGACGCAGGGTGGGGGAGTCATTGACTGTAAACACGCATTGCACTGTAGGGGCACTAAGTATCCGAGAAGCTTCCCTTCTCTAATATGTAGGCAAAAGATGCAAACTTGACAAGACTCTCTGCAAGTTCCCTGCCAGTATTTATATCCCCAGAGACATCACTCAGAGCCGTGTAGCCTCTGCACCCAGTAGGAAGGAACTTCACCTAGTGTTCAGGAAAGGTATTGATTCCCTAGATAGCACTGCTCTGCCAGCACGCCATTCCCCTTAACAGAGCAGTGCCAGCTCTCCTCAGGTCCTCTTACCTCAACTCCTATAGCCTTTTACACTTCTAGGATAAACTGAGGAACAATGATTTTAAAAGGAGAACTGAGAAATAAAATTACTGACTCCACTTTTAAAGCCAAGGAAACTCTCTATGTTTATACACGAAAATACTGGAAGTGAGTCTTGAAGAACTAAATAAGCTTAAGTCAGCAACTGGACTGTTTCAAAGAAAACAAAAATCTAGAAACGGTTTCAACTGCAACATCCTCTTTTAAAAGAAGGATGACACAGGACTCGCTTTCCTGGATCGTGCTATTATTTGTCTAACCAAACACCTCCCTTTGCAGCACCAACTACTGCCCAGTCCTCAGGGAAAAGTGTAATAAATGGAGAATACAGAATGTTTTGGGGAGTTTCTCCCACAACTCTTCACACAGCAGTTACAGAAAAACTCACAGAGCGCACTTCAAAGCACAATGTATACTCTGCCTATTGTACATATATAAGGAAATCCCTAGGTGAACACCAAGCATTTTATTTCTTTAAACCCTGACGCTTTGACAATGCATTCAACAGGCTGGTTTTGGAAAAACAAACACAAGGAAGCCTTCAATTCAAGTAAGAAAGATATGAACGGTATATGCAATAGCAAGTTCAAGAAAGATTTGTGCCAGCCAAGCGTTTCAAAAGTCTTTCGCACTCTGAAGTATAATCTAGTTTAAATTTTAACAATACTTTGTTTCTGCATTCTTAAACTTAGGGTATAAAAGTGACTTTTGCTTCTGTTTACAAAATTTGAGCACTATTAATAATATTGCAGGGCATGTTTAACTATTTATTTCATAGAAAAACATCCAGGTGCAGTTCTGTTCCAGTTTGCAATAACAAAACATAACCTTTGGACTCCTTTCTAGCTGTAACTGCCTCTTCAGTGCTTAGTTGCACACTCCACAGCAATGATAAAAGACTGATGAGATTACAAACCAGTACTGTAGAAATGCCTAAGACCTCTAATTGAGGTAGAAGACCCACAGACTAAATAGCACAGAGACAGAACATGATACAAAGCTTTCCCTAGCTTATAAACTGCACGCAGAATGGAAGGGGATGAAGCAATTCAGTCAAAATCACAGAAGGCCCATGGCAAGAGAATAAAAGTACCCTATAGTGATAGACTATATCATGCCTTCATAGTCCCTCCCTGAGAAGCAAAGAAATCAGGCTTATCTTCAGACCACATTTGGGAGTAGTGAGGTGACAATCTTTTGAGTTCAGAGCAAACATGGGCTAGTAGTTTATGGTTGTATCGTGAGGTTCTGATTACCACTGAAATAGCGAAAGAATACTGCAGGAAGCTGGCATATCAGCTGTGGGTAAGACTACATCTTGCCCACTTAACACTTCCCAAACGTGAATCAGATGTCATCAACTGTTATTACCTATTATTTCATTCTACAAGCCAAAAGGTTTGACCTTTTTCAATTTACAGATCATAAATAGTTTTCCATTGTACTTGTGGGTGCCCATAAAGTAAATTCAGGGCCTCTAATAATACACAGCTTTTCTGTGTCACCTTTCACATTCCTCTCCTAAGTAGACCATGACTTCTCATTGTCCACAGACTAAGCGAAAAACTGACAGACAAATCCTCTACTCCAGCTCAGATGATCATATGCAGTAGCAAGCAAATCTATTTTCCACCTCAAATTCCAACTAAATGAAAAAGCGCTATGTAGCCTGTTATCAGTTTGCTTTGGGATTCATGTGTATGGAGGATACACAAATATGGCAGTAGTCCAAAATACCAATCCTTGATAGAGGGGGATCCACTTCTTATGAAAGACAATTGCCTATGATATAAATGAAACCAAACCCAAGGTGTCTTAATAATCAAATTCTTAAAAGAGAGAGCGCTTCCAAGAGTGTTAGAAGCTGCTGGTGGGCCATTAACAGAAGTCCTTAGCACCTTTCATATTTCAGTGTCTGAAGTGTGTGTATTTAAGTGATGTATGAGGAAATGAATGCATTCTTTCCCTAGCTGGAATGCATAACGAAGTAATAGTGATCACATGCAATAATTATTAACATCCTAGCGAGACTTCTCACTTTGATTGGAATAGAAAACCTTTGCTTTAAATAAAGTGCTACAAACAAGCAAGAGGAAATAGCAGAATCAAAGTAGATAAAAGCTTTGCGAACCAAACTTCAGTGATAGGAACACGAGATTTGCATTACGATATGCGAACCTAAAGTTGTTCTACTTTTAAGAGTCTCTGTGAAATCACCTTCTGTTTATAAGGAGAAAAGTAGTTTTGCCCACAAGTCTCCTGAGGCCTCCATTTAGCTTATTTTTACTTCACAAGGAGATATGCGTCAGTGAAACACTAACGTTACTTCACACCCTGAGAATGACACGTTTTTCCTTTTTTAGATAAAACACATACACTTCCCTGCAGGGAGGGGAACTTGCAAATTGGGCACTAGGCAAGACTTACACAATATAGGCTAAACCCCTCTCCCCCTGGAGTTCGCAGCTCTAGTCTAACCAGTTTTATGTGCACGTCAGCTAAAGCATTTTCATTGATGGCAACCTAGCTCAGTTTGTTTGTGAACTTGTGCCACTGTGGCAAGGGGCATCAAGTCATACCCCAAAAAGGAAGTACACAAATGTAGGGGGATAAAGCGGTATTTAGGAAGAACGGACTTCTCTGCAAAACATCACAGAAAACCACCTAGGTGGTAAAGGCTGAGCAGGGGCAGATTCCTCTACAGAATACCCTCCCTCAGAGCTAGCTGAGCTGCCAACCCGAAGTGCACTCAAGACACAGGAGAGCTCTGCCAACACCTTCCCTGAGCACAAGCCAAGTGAAGCAAGATAAGGTAGAAAGCGCGGCAACCTGGCTGCGAACGAAGGAGCCACCGCTGCTTTGAAGAGCCCCGGGGCTCCCCTAAACTCGGGGAGGGGACCCCTCCTTCCCCTTTCCCCAGCAGCGGAGGAGCGCCACGGGCGAGCAGAGCCGCGCAGCAGCACCGCCCCGCAGGCGGGA
>NW_008795129.1:4209484-4213705 GCF_000699145.1 Aptenodytes forsteri
GCGGAGGGCGGGCCGCGACGCCCCCCGCAGAGCCGGGCACAGGGCGGCTCCTGCCCGGCCCCGCCGGCGGCTGCTTTCCGCTCCGTTCGGGCCGACGGCGCACCGCCTTCCCGGTACGCGGCGGGATTCTCCTGCCATAGGAAGGAAATTCCTTTTTCCAACGGGCTCCAGTCATATATTCCACAGGTGGCCAAGGAAACGGCGCTACAACGAGGAAAGGTTACGCTGATACAGAAACTCCCCGTCCTTAGTCGCGAGGAACTTCGAGCGATGGTCGTGGAAGAGAACGAGTGAGACCTGCTTTATGCACACCCTTAACTTGGGCTTTGACTTCTGTCTCCTAGAAGCAAGGAGTTTTGTTTTTTCCTAGGGGGAAAAAGAAGTTGTTCATATAAAGAATGAAGCAACTTGATACTCTGTTTTCCTCTAGAAGATGCAGTATTTTAACTTAGATTTACCAGATTCCATATGACTATACTCACGTTTTGAGTACAGAGAAAATAAGCAGCGGAAAGGACACTGCTGGACTTGAGAGAGGACTCAATTTTGCCGCTGAAGACAAAGCAACAGATTCTGCCTAAATAATTATTTCAGGCTATTCCCTTGCAAACTTGGAAAACCCACGTGTACTGATCTGCATTCAGAAACATTCCTTTGCTGAGAACCAGTGAAGTCTTTCATCGTTGCACTTTAGTAAAGCAAAAGCAGATTCCTTGCAATCTGGTTTCCCAGTCAAGACAGTCGCTCCCAAGCAGTCAGAGGACATTCTGTGTGCAGCTTGCTTAATGTCACGAACGCTAATGTTAGAACAGAGCTGGTTACAAACAGTGAGGAACCGACCGTTTCCTACTAATCAACTCTATCTTAGAAGTTGGTCAAACTCTCCTGTTACCTCCAAATCCTTCTTTACCCAAAACCTACTTTAAGCTTACAAACTGTGTGCCACAGCCTGTCTTCCAAAAACAATGTTTGCTCCCACAATAAGAAAGTACTAGAATAAAAAACACTTCCTGACGATACAGCCTTATGAGAAACTGCAGGTACACAGAGAAGAAACCAGCACTTTCCCATCTGAATCCTCCTGAAAACGTACAATAGAATAAAGAACATCTGGGCACTGGAGAAGTGTGCAAATACAGAATCTACTTGGGAATTATGTGAGGGACAAAAACTTACTAGTTGGAAACTAGAGTCTCTAGCCAAATTCTTTGACCGTTACGGAATAATATGCATATATTAAGAACTAGTAAAACAGATGGATAACCACGTATATGACTTCATGATTGTTCCACATTATTTCCCTTGTAAAGCTGTTTATCTTCTAACTTCCAGAATAAAAAGTTAAAACCAAAATCGTATCTCTGATGTTAGATGAGGATTTCAACGTGCTCCTTGGAACAAGCTTTTAAATTCTTTTTCTCTTTAAAGCCTTGCAGTATCATACAAAGGACTAGCAGAGTCAGCTTCCTGCTTAGTGACAACCCATGGGGCTTCTCCGTATGTATCAGTGTCACTTAGGATGCTACGTATTTTATTTAATCAGTGCAAAGCCCACAGGAAACCTCTTTAGGGTTTAAACTTCCTAAGCCACTAAAGTGAAATTAATATGCCTCCTCAAAGGAGCTTAAGTAAAATAACTGCTCGCACATTGTTTCAGCAACCTTTACAGCAACCTCCACCTGAAAACTCAGATGACAAATTGAGGCGAAAGCCCCTTCACACCCTAGAACATTAGGCTGGCCTAAGGGAAAGAGTTACACGGCTTGTAATGAATTAAGAACAAAATGAGGAAATAGAGGGAGCTTCTCATCCTCCCTTGCCCAGAATTGACTGTACAAGTGTTAACCTTCCTCTCTTCAATTCACCGCAGCATGTGAACACAGTTGCATTTGCAGCATTATTTTCAAGGGTCTGTCTTATCCCTGTCCAAAGGACTAGATTGCTTTTTCCGGAGCCATGGCTTTTTTGCTAGGTACTTTTGAGGGGCAACAAGGAAAGGATTCAGCAAGTGTTTGAATACCCATGCCATCTCTCTTCACTTTTTCTTGGCCATGAAAAGAGCGGGAAGAGCGGAGACCTCTCACGGGAATGCTCTCTTCTGAGGTGAATAGCTCTCCCTGCAGCCTTAACAAAAAAGAGATACGCCAGCCAAGGGGAAGGACTGAAAAGACCTACGAGGAGTAAGTGGGGAGCAAGGGAATTCACAAGCAATAACATAAATCAGTTGAATTTGCTTGCATTTCAGATCCCAGGATCTCCCACTACTGCCTTGGGGAATACAAGAACATAACAGCTTTCCTTGCATAGTTACTGCCCTGCCAGGTCATCTGGAGAGTTGCAGGCACAACACAGGGGAACGCACCTAGACAGCCACACACACCTCTGAAGAGAAGCAGTCACACAGCATCTGGGAACAGACCTAACTGGCAAAGGCCTGGCAAGAAAGGGAGATGCTTGCTAACCAGGCGAGAAGCAAAGTGAGCCAGTGAAGCAAACACAGCCAGTAATTTCCCTGGTTCGTCACAGCAGTTACTTCAGACAGCAGGACTTAGAACAAGGACAGTTTACCAGCAATGGCTGCATCTCCTCCTTCCTGATGCAGACAAAAGCACAGAACTTGTGCTGAGCTTTGCAGATGAAGCTTGCAGCTGTAGCTTACTGCGGATGGAAGCTACAAGAATTGAGAGAAATACTGGTTCCTGCAAACAGTTTCCTTTCTGCAACACAGACCTGAGTTATTCCATACACAACAGGGGCAGGCCAGATCAGGGGCATCTGAAAATAAAGTTCACATATTTAACAAGCCCTCAGCTGAATGTCTACAAAAGTCTACACTACAGGCAACAGCACCTGTACCAAATGACAGAATCTGACAGTACAACCTACCACTACATGAGCTGCTTTTATTTCCCCAGCACTGCAAATGTGGCACCTTCCAGACACCAGCACCAGGTGTGCTCCGCTGGGCACAGAGCCTGCCCAAGCGTGTGTTCAGCAGGAACTACCTAATTGCATACAAGAGAGACAGAACCCCTGCGCAGCAGGGCACAGCAGTATTTGGACATGGTTAAGAGCAGAGGGCTAGGTAGGGGAAATGTAAAGAGCATAACACTACCTACCTACTACTACTTGTTTGACCCTGGCAGCCCTAACTCAGGACTTTCAGCATAGGACTCTTTTCTTCCTTTGCCCTCAAGCAGGCTTTACAATACACTCTATTGAAGAGAATCAAAAAAAGCCCCATGACAAAGGCAAGGAGAAGAGAGCACTACATTCATCAGAGCAAACCTTCAGTTTCACAGAAGAAAAAACTTCAGTGGAGAAAGGACTAATTTAAAGCCACGGCAATATACAACAGCTGAATGAAATCTCCTCCTTATCAGGGTCCTGAGTACACTAACAGGCCATGCTTGTCCTGATCAGCCTCACCTGGGGCTTCCACACCCACCCTTTGCCCATAGGCCCAGAAGCTCCATTTAAGCTCAGGCCTGGGTCTCCAGTGCTTACCTGTCCTATTTTGTAGGTGTACCTGTCTCAAGTCCTATCTCCAACCATACCTCCTCAATGCCCTTCAAACCTATGTTGTAAGTAACCTTATCCCCAATTCCCGCTCTGGCTCCATCTTACAGACAGTTCCCCTTAGACCCCCAGTGTTACTTTTACCCCAGCGCTTCCTCTGGCGCTATCTCCCTTTGCTCCTGAAGAGATTCCTTATGCGGATCCTAGACCTGGCTCACAGCTCACCTTTCCTGGGACTACCGATGCACCTGGTTGTCAGCATCTGGCCCTGCCTGCCGCGTTCAAGCTATGTGGGGCTACACCCTGTTGGTGAGGACGCCGCCAGCGCCGAGGTTGCCCGCAGCTCCCAGCTTGTTCTCCTCCACGGACCAGCCCTGCTCCTTCTGCTCCCTGCCGTTCTCCTTTCAGTGATCGTGTTTAAAATGGATTACAACTAGGAGTAGGCTGATGGGGAAGAAGGGGTTTAAACGGACGGAGGTCTTCCCTCTTCCAATGTCACGTGCACGCTCCCCAGTTTCCTTGCAAAGACTGTCCCGGGTTCCCCCCTCCTCCTCCTCCTCCTCCTCCTCCTCCTCCCCGCTGCGGGCCCCGAGCCTGCCTTTGCACCACAAGCAGCCTTCCCGCCCTGCTTGCTGCCTTCGCCCAGACGCGGGTGCCGCCACCGGGCGGGACCTTTCCAAATCCCCTCCCCCAGGGAGGAGG
>NW_008795129.1:4214118-4215925 GCF_000699145.1 Aptenodytes forsteri
TGGTCATCTTCAGTTACTGGCTGAAGTAAGTGCCCCTCCGGCGGCGGGGGCCGCGCTTACCGGGCCCGGGGGTGGGGTGGGGGTGGGGAGCTCCGCCGCGCCGCCGGGCTCCCGCCGGCACTAGCCGCCGTCCGGCCCTGGCCTCGTAGTCCCCAGCTCAGCCTTTCTCCCTGTAGGTCTCCAGCGGCCAAGAAGAGAAAGCTCGTTCCCAACGGCCCCCAGGCGAAGAGGAAGCCGTCCTCCAGCAGCGATGACAGCTCCAGCGAGGAGGACGAGACGCCCCCAGCCAAGAAACCAGGTGGGGTTTGTGAGCGGCCCTAGGGCAGGCAGGCCAGGGTTGTGTTTGACATTGGCTCCTCACCTGGATATAGAGCTCAGCTTCAGCGGCTCATTTGAGGTCCTTCAGCAGCTGTCGAGGACTGGGTTTGTATTGGCTGATCTTGTTACTGGCAGGTCTTTTGCCCATGACATGTAAGGTATGTTCATCCTAGCTAAAGGTGATCTCTTTATCCAGTTACAATTTAAGGACGTCAGGGTTTGTGTCCACTAGAAGGTTTTAGCCATTCAGTTTGTCTCTTTTGGCTGAGACTGGTGAAGGTATTGGGCTGTATTGAGTTTTGAAGATGCTATTGAAGTAGCACCTTCATTACCTTGTCTATTACATTACCTGTCTTCTTCTATAGAAGAATCTCTATATTGAGATTCTTCTTTCCAAACACTCACTGATAGGCTATCTCAGCAGGGTTACTCCTACTTGCTCCGGCACATTCAAATTATGTGTTGATTTAAATATTGAGTGAAATTGGGTTTTGAGTGTATGTAGATTGGGCTGGTACTCTCTTCATGGGAGGTAGCTAACTCATGATTTTTTTTCTGTGCTATTTTCCAGGGACTCTCAGTTTCACTGAGAGCTTTAAAGAATGGTTTCTCATGTTGCTATTATAGGAAAACTGATTGAGGTTTTATAAGTGCTTTCACATTTGTTAGAATATGCATAATTTGACAAAACTCCTGCATGGCTAGGATTTATCAGGGTCCTCTGTATTGGTGGGCACCGTGACCTGTCTGATGCAGGGCAGTTGTGCACAGTATCCCCGAGTTCCAGAGAAATGCCAAGCATCCTTACCTGCTGCTTGTGTGAGGTTACTACCCTCCTTTCTCACAAGCCTGTGTCCTAGTGCTATCAAAAAATACGTCCCTCAACTGCACTTTGGTATGTGGTGAGCTGTATTTTTCCCTTTTTATTTGGAATTGTTCTTATGCCTTGCCTTAATCATGGTGTGCGCAAGTTTGTGTGTATTTAGCAGCAGATTTGTGGGAGAGGAGGAGTAGACAGGCAGAGGGAGAGACACAGAAAGAAAACGGGTCTTTAACTTGAGCCATCCTAAAGCTGAATTTGAACTTAGATCTGATTTTTATTTGATAAGGACAGTTGCAAATATAACTTGAGGCAAAATGATTTCTTTTGCTTCACGTTATTAAAAAGCAGTCAGTAACCAGGAAGGAGTAGATTTGGCTAAAACATGTTAAGCAAAGCGTCTGGAACCTTAACACAGCATTGCAGTGGTTCTCTTTGGAAGTCTGCGCTTGTTCAGCGGGTTTTTGTAAGCTGGAAGGTGTGCAGACCCAGTTAATGTTATCTCAGTTTGTGGGGACGCTTTCCTTGTGGGGTATCCTTTTTGGTGATAGAGGTCTGCACTTAAATGTGTACGTGACAAAGATAAAATCTAGAATTTGTTTTATAGGATCATAGAATAGTTTGGGTTGGAAGGGACCTCTAAAGGTCATCTAGTCCAACCCCCCTGCC
>NW_008795129.1:4216900-4229260 GCF_000699145.1 Aptenodytes forsteri
CAGACAGTCCACCCATCAAATCCATACCTCTCCAGTTTAGAGAGAAGGAAGTTGTGGGGGACCGTGTCAAAGGCCTTACAGAGGTCCAGATAGACGACATCTGTAGCCCTTCCCATGTCCACTGATGTAGTCACTCCATCATAGAAGGCCACTAGGTTAGTCAGGCAGGACCTAGATATAAGGAACAAATTTTTTATGCTGAGGGTGGTGAAACACTGGCCCAAGTTGCCCAGAGAGGTGGTGGATGCCCCTTCCCTGAAAACATTCCAGGTCAGGTTGGACGGGGCTCTGAGCAACCTGATCTAGTTGAAGATGTCCCTGCCCATGGCAGGGGGGTTGGACTAGATGACCTTTAGAGGTCCCTTCCAACCCAAACTATTCTATGATTCTATGACTTGCCCTTGTCCTCTTGCCTACCCATTTTGAAGCCTTCTGCCGCACCCTGCTCAAGAAACAAAGTCAGTGTTATGAACTTCAGTCATGGTTTAATGACCTTAGTATATCCTTTTGTCCTGATACACACTAGTGCAGGATATAGGTACATGAAAGTTGTGAATTAACTTATCATCAGTGTGTGCTGTCCCTTACTTGCAGCTAAAGCAGCAGCTGTTCCCAAGGCAAAAGCAGTTCCTCCAGCCAAGAAGGCAGAGAGCAGCAGCGAGGACTCCAGTGATGATTCAGACTTGGAGGAGGAGAAGAAGCCAGCAAAGGTCAGCTTTCCTTTCCAGCCTCTTTAATGCATGTTTGACAGTGATGGATAATAGCAAATTTGACCAGCAGAATTCTCTCTGAAATTGGGCTCGCTTTTCCTGAACTATCAAGTCCCTAGACTGCTGCAGGTGCAATGTAAGAAGACATTTCTGTAGTGGACGGTGCACCATTTGGACTGGTCCGGTGCAGAATTAATTTCATGTCCAGCACCCACTTTGTTTCATATCCAAGCCTGCTCCTTGTTTTATCCTAAGACTGCCAGGGCTTACTTTTTTGCAGGGAAAGATTTATTTACATTTGCTAAAATAAATTTGATCTTTTTCTACATATATGTGTATATATAAAAAGAGAATCTTCTCTTTCCTTTTTCTTGCTGCAATCACGGTCTTGAGAAGTGAGGGGGAGGAAGAATGATGTCAGTGTACACTAGAGGAGACCAACCAGAGTTGCCCAGTCAGTATTTTCAGTCTTCAAACTAGTGTGATCTGGAGAAGGAAGAGAACAGTGCCAGCCCCAGAGCTGCCCCATTTTGAGGAGGCAGAACTGGAGGCTGAGGTGCAAAGGAAGTCTCCCATGGGCTGCTGGGAGGTTTCCCAGAGCAAAATTGTTATCCAGGGATTTTCAGGCCCTAACCGTTAGGCAGAGTGGTGTTTCCAAGTCAAAATGGTAACCTCTGTGAAAGACAGCTGTTTATATTCTCTGTACATGTGTCCCACTTATTACCCTCTTTTTCTTTTCATGGCTGCAAGGGCTAATCAGTTTTCCTTCCTGTTGTTTAGAAAGGTGCAAAACCCATGGTGAAGCCAGCTGGAACCAAAATCCAGCCTCAGAAGAAAGCAGAGAGTTCCAGTTCTGACTCGAGCAGCTCAGATGAGGAAGCACCAAAGAAACAGCCACCAAAAACAGCGACACCTAAATCGGGTACCTCTTGTTGTGTATCATGAGTCAAAGTGCAAAACCAAAAAAGCCAGGGGAGGAGCGACGAGGGCTGTACCTACATGCAAAGGCATATGTATTAACATAGCAGTCTGAAAATCTGCTGTCACTGCCCTTTGCACTCCAGTCCAGCCTGCGTCTGACATGAAGGAGGTGTAGAACTGATTGCAAATGAAATACATGGTCCCAAATGCTGTTGCATACATGAGTCAAAGTGCAAAACCAAAAAAGCCAGGGGAGGAGCGACGAGGGCTGTACCTACATGCAAAGGCATATGTATTAACATAGCAGTCTGAAAATCTGCTGTCACTGCCCTTTGCACTCCAGTCCAGCCTGCGTCTGACATGAAGGAGGTGTAGAACTGATTGCAAATGAAATACATGGTCCCAAATGCTGTTGCATAAGTAGGTGTACTTGCACTCCAGTCCAGCCTGCTTCTGACATGAAGGAGGTGTAGAACTCAAATAAAATACATGGTCCCAAATGCTGTTGCATAAGTAGGTGTAATCAGCAACCTTAACTGCTTAAGTTGTGCTTTTGCCAGTGTCTTCCCCTCAAAGAGCAGAGAAGATGTTTACTTAGCGTTTAGCCCTGGAGCTTCCGATGAGCTAGAATGGACAGTTTTCTGAAAACTTTCTCTAAGCTTGCAGCAGGATAAAACAACAGTTTTGCAGTACTGCCTTAATCTGCCCTGTTGGCTTCTTGTGGTTCTTTTCTCTCTGTGATACTTCATGCTGAATGTAATTACCCCTCATCTACCATAGCATATTTTCTAATGTCCCTTTTTGCTTATCTCAAAAGGAAGTAAAGCTGCCCAGGCAGCCACCAAGGTGGTCAATGGAAAAGCAGCAAGCAGTAGCAGCAGCGAAGATTCTGATGAGGAAAAGGCTGCACCGAAGAAGGTAAATGAGACCATAAAGAACATCATGAACACTGTAAAAGTCTAGTGAGGCTGGGTGTATCTGTCTTGCAGGGACTGTGAAATATATAGACAAAGGTACAGACTACACAGATGCTGAGCACAGCATTTGTGGCTCTTATACATCCTTCTCCTTTGTACAGTAGGATTATGTGTTCTAGCACCTCTCCATGCACTGGCTTTCTTCCCTAATACCTCCTTGCTGCTTCCTCTGCTCCTTCCTTTTACAGGAAAACATCTCACTGTGTCATAACCATATTGTAGTCTTCATTATATATTCATTTTTGCATGACTCTTTTGTGCTTAGCTATCTGTAACTTTGAGTTTTCCACTAGGGAGTGTTTAAAAATGTTTTCTGCAACACAAAAATAATCGTAGTTGTGTTTAATCAAGTGGCAGTTGCTACAATTTCAGTCAGTTCTGTGCCCTTTAGTCAGAGGAGCTCCTCACTAGGGATTCATGCAGCAGAAAACAACAGCAGAGTGGCCGGAAAGATCGTGATGCTCATGTGTTTCCTAAAATTTGCATTTAAGAATCTTCATTAATCTTTCTCCCTTTGTCTTCAAAATTTGCTCTCTTAAGTGAGGCGTAGAGTTAAACAAGATCCACATCCAGCTGTCCCCACAAGGTTTCTGTAACTTCTTTTTTAATGTGTATTTCTTCCCTTCTTGTGATAAGGCTGTTCCCAAGAAATCACCTCTGCCGAAACCTGCAGCCACTCAAGCATGTCCAGGGAAAACCAAACGTGCCAAGGAAAGTTCCAGTAGTGAGGACTCATCTGACAGCTCAGACGATGAAAAGCCACCTGCAAAACAAAAGCCAAAGTCTGGTAAGTACTAAATACCATTGCTGCTACGTGGGAGGATTCTCTCTGCTAGTCCCACTGTTCCGGGAGAAGCGTGTGCAGGGCACAGGCAAGTCTCACTGCACACAAGGTTCCAGGTAGTGCTGGTGGTGATATCGTGAACCAGAAATACAGCAGCTCTTTTCATATGTGCTGTTGGGGCTAAGCTTGCAATTCAGCTCCTGCCTGAGCAAGGAATGGGGAGTGAGAGAGACTGTGACAGACTCTGCTTGGTTTGCTGCATGTCTTCTATTCAGGTAGCCTTTAAATACATTCTTCTTGCAGGCTTCCTGTCTGCCAGGATTTGGGAAGTAATTTGCCAGTGGTTTGGTTATTCTGTAACTGCAGCAATTTAAGCTTTTTTAGGTTTTTTGTGAAGTATCTAGGGCTGTTCAGTTGCAATCCAGCTGATGGGCTAAATGGGCCTCTGTTCAATATAGTGTAGCGCTTTCAGGATTCCAGGAGAGAGCTGATCTGAGTGGAGGATCAAGCATCGAAACTCAGTCTGATTCTCTAACCGGAGGATTTGAGAAGGCAGTAAATGAAAACAATCAACAATTGATACTTCTATTTGTTTTTTTCTGAAAAAGTTTGGCAATACAAGCTCCCATTCTTCTAAAAGTGCAGAGAACTGTGCGGAGATGGTTGGGTCAGCTGAACCCCAAGAGGAGAGTTAAACTCACAGTAGAAACAGGAGGTAGCAGTGGGATGGGTGTAGTCTTTCAAATTATAAGCTAGTATCTTTGATTGCAGCTACAGAAGGGGAATAAATGGAAACAAATAGCAGAAGTGCTTTATTCTAACTAGAATGAACATCGTGTGCTGCTCGCGTTATCATACGGGCATTTGGATGCTGTGTCTCTCTTCATAGGTCAGTACAGCGCTGTACCACCTCCTCAGGCTACGCAGACAAAGAAAGGCCTTGCCAAGGCTCCTGCAAAAAAGGCTGAGAGCAGTGACTCTTCAGACAGTAGTGATGAGGCAGAGCGGGTGCCCCCAAAGGGAGGAGCAGGTATGTTGTGAGGAGAGGAGGCTGCAGAGGAACTACTACATGGTGCGGACAATGTTTTGGCTATGTCTTGGTTTCCTTGAAAAAGCCATTTGACTTTGGTCTGTGTTGCTATTTGCTTCTCTGGAAGCCTCTGAGTAATTTGAAGGCGTCCCAAACAACGCTGTGTACAACCTGTGGATCCAAACTGTGTGCAGGTTGGATTACTTTGCATGTGTTGGTTTGAAAAGTTACCAGGATCTAGTTTAGTGGGAATAAGCCAGGCCCGTTACTGCAGCCGGCCAGGTCCTTGCTTGGCTTCTGATGTGCTGGCTGAATGGCTGGTGCACTGAGAAGGGAGCTTTTTCACCTCTGGAAAGGTTTGGATCTTGGGACAAAGGTTTGGTGTGGATGTGGCCTGTTAATTTTAAACTTGCTTTTGCAGGCAAAGCAGTAGTAGCTAAAACAATCCCTGGCCCCCAAAACAAAGCTGTGACTACCAAGAAGGCTGAATCCAGTTCTGACAGTGACTCAGGTAATTCAAGAAATAAAGTTTTGAATTTTTTGTGTTAATGTTTTTATTGGCCAGGTTGCTGTATAGTGGTGTATCTGCTGAGATCCTCAGCGTATGAGCTCGAAAGCTTTGCAGTCTCCATAGCTAACAAGATGTGAAATTGAAAAACAGCAGTCTGCTATGCAGAGTGGAGTCTGACCATGAGACACCAATGAGACCATTGGCAAGTGCAGAAAGGTCTGCGTGTTGCTGGATGGAAAGGATGGGGCATCATGTGTATCAGGTTTCTCCAGGAAGGTTAATGGTTATGCTTTCTGAGGATCTGTGCCTTAAGATTTTTGGTTTCTGTTACCCCATTGTGTTTGGGAGAAGTTTCCGAAATGAAAATGTTATCGCCATACCAAGTTCAAAATAGGCTCAGAAGATGCCCTCTCCTGATGTGACCCTAGAAGTGGGGGCAGCATGCTTTTTATCTTCTGTTGGTCAGGTTTAAGGTTTGTAATGCTGTATTTCCCATGTAAGTTCCTTATGTGCTACATTTCCCCTCCAAGGTATATCTCAACATTTCTGGTGCCATGACAGGGACTGTGGGTGGCAGCTGCCCATCTATCTGCAGACAGCTAGCACTAGACTGTGTGACACTTCAACAAGTGGCAGGAGTTCTGTGTTTTCTGGTTTTGTTGCCTAGTTTCTCACAAATGGACACAGTTTTGATTACTGTTAAAAGTGTTCAGAAATGTTGGAATAGATCAGGCTTAGCATTCCAGATTGCTGTGACACACAATACAAAGGCATATTTGTACACAGGAGTCTCCAGTCCATCCTCAGACTGCTGCTAAACACATCTGATACAGGGAGTAGAAAGCTAAAATGAGATACTCTGCTGTTGCTGCCTCACTTTCCTTGCTTTGTCAGTTTTATCTCCTAATTTCTTGCCTGTTCTTTCATCTTTACCACATAGCTTCTTTTCTCAATGTTTCTTCTCCCTGAGTTTGTTATGGTGATACCTGTACTTTCTCCAGTCCCTTATTCTGTACCTCTTCTCCTACATTATTCTCCAAATGTCTGCTTCCTTGAGCATGCATTAGTAAAGAACTTAAACTGCTTGTTTCCACTTCCTCCCAACAAAGAAGTTATGTGGAAAGATGAATGCTGTCCCCTGACCATTCAAATGTTCATCAAATGCTGCTTATTGCCAGTTATCTAGTTGGCTCGGCCTTGGGCCACAACCCATTTTGCTTTTCACTTCCCCATGAGTTATATATGTGTTATTACTAAAGTAACTTGCACCAGAAGCTTATTAACTTCAAGAACATCCTTTTTTTTTTTGTTCAGATTCTAGCTCTGAAGATGACAAGAAGAAGGTAGGGAGTAAGCTCCCAGCTAAACAACCTGTGATAAAGAATACTTCCAAACCAGCAAAAGTAGCTGTCAAGCCTGGACAAGCAAAGAAAGACTCCAGTTCCTCCTCAGACAGCTCAGGTATTGGGGTAGGAGAAAAGGAGAATTTCCACGTGCGTGTTGTGCTTGCTCAGACCTCTGTGTCAAGACCCTTCTAGGCAGGGTACGAGGGTGCAGTTGGACAGGAATATCCATTGCAGTGTTGTTTCAAGCAGCTAATCAAGTGCGCTGTGTATCAACATTGAATCTGTATGTTAGCCTCATGTTGAAGGAATGGGGCTTAGCCTTGATTATTCTTTTCCTTTCCATTCTAGATTCTGATAGCTCTGACAGGAAGGCCCCTGTGAAACCCACAACTAAAGCAGCAACCCCTGCAACAAAGAAGTCACAAGCTGCCACAAAGAAAGCACAAAGTAGCTCTGATTCAGATAGCAGCTCCAGCAGCTCTGAGGATGAGAAGAAGAAGAAGAAAGGCACTCCGGCTAAATTAGCTGGCAAAGTGGGTAAGCCAGTGTCCAAGCCTCCTACCCCAGCTCCCAAAGCAGGCACTTCTGACTCTGATAGCTCAAGCAGTGAGGAAGAAAAAAAGAAGCCAGCAGTGAAACCAGCCACCAAATCTATAGGGGCAGCAAAAGCAACTGTGGGGAAGAAGGCAGCTGCTTCTAGTAGTAGTAGCAGCTCATCTGATAGTTCCAGCGAAGAGGATGAGAAGCCCAAAAAGGCAGGGAAAGGGGCACAGAACAATTCTAAGACCACTGCCTCCACAGAGAAAGCAAAAGCATCCACACCAGCAGCAAACAACCTGAAGTCTAAGCCAGCTGGTGGCAGCAGTAGCAGTAGTGAAAGCAGCTCTGAAGAAGAGACTGGAAAAGTCAATGGAGGTATTACCTACAGTCCGGGAAGTGGGTCTGTCAGGCAATGTTACTGAGCTAAGCATGAATGGGAGCCTTTCCTAAACAATATTCAGTCTAATCTCTATGTGCTATTAGATTATGCCATCTGGTGCAGTACTGAGAGGGAAGGGCTAGTTTTTAATTCGGTGTGATCCTTTTTGTCTGTATTGCGTATCTGCTGGCAGTGGAATTTGTGGTAACATGAAGTACATTTCTGTACAGTTGTTGCCAGTTGCCACCTGTGCATGCACAAGTTGTTAGTGACAGCAAGGCAGACTGCTGGAGGACCTTGTCTGTGTTGAGTGGGACACCATAGATGATGCCCCGATGCGCAATCTCAGTCTTTATCCCTCCAGGAGGAAAACAACTTTGAGTGCACTAGTGATGTGTGCAAGTGCATACTGTGTGACTCCAAGAACTGGCAAATTTTAGCCAACAGAACTTTCTCAAGTGCACTAAACCATTAATATAGAGGTACCCTATTCCACAAAATTATCTTTATCCTTTAGGATAGGATGGCAATAATCCTTGCTGACCCAGAATGGCTATTAGTGTCTGTTATAGCAGTCTGGTTTCTGGGTGAGGTAATGCAGGGACCGATTCTCACACCTGTGTCAACACTGGGTTTGCTTTCTGGGGGAGAGATGCCATTACTTTTCCCAACACTGCAGTTAGTCCCTTTGAAGTTTTACTGCTGTACATCTAACAGGCACGATCAGGAAGAAGCAGAAGAGGGAAGATGTTCAGGAGCCAGAGACACCACACAGTAAAAAGGCAAAGATCAAAGCCAAAACACCACACACAGTTCCCAAGGTGAAACAGGTGAGTGAGGGTGGACTGTGGTGACTGGTGGGAGAGGCATCTCTGCCTCCTGAACAGGTAGGCTTGTTCTGGCTTTTGGGGGGAGTTTGGGCCCACAGGATTATTTGTATTTTTGCTCCCTCCTCAAGCAGTTGAATCTTGTCTGGAGAACCCTAGGGAGTGCATGTATGTGCATAATATTATTCTGGCAAAGGTTGATTGGTTATGCTTGCATAGGACCATCCCTGAGCTGCCTGATCTGAAGAAGGGAAAGAATTATGAATCTGAGAAACACTTAAAGATTGAGGTGGCCTGAACAGGGCTCCATATTTGCAGGGCAAGGAGGGAAGGAGGTTGTCACTAAGGCAATGTCATGCGTGTGTCCACACTTAATGTATCTTGTTTTCTTTCTCTTTAACAGCCAGCCTCTCCATTCCGCCGCGTAAGGGAAGAAGAGATTGAGCTGGATGCCCGTGTTGCTGATAACTCATTTGAAGCAAAGGTAGGGCTAGGTAGTGCCCAGAGTGGTAACACTGGGCCTCTGCAAATACACCTCAGCAGAGCAGCCTTGGTGTGCTTCTGGGCAGTCTTTTTGGTGGGAACTTTTTCCACCAGGAGGTGCTGTTAGGAAGTGTGTGAGCTCTGGCAGGAGGTGCGTGGGAGAGTGGTGTCAGCTCCAGTGTTAATGTACTGGTGTTTGCTGGGTAGGATGAAGTGCAAAGCACTGCCTTTACTCTCTTGGGTACTGCCCTGAATTTCTTTTTCCTCTCCCTCTTCATCCCTCACAGAAAGGAGCAGCTGGTGACTGGGGTGAGAAGGCTAACAATATCCTGAAATTCACTAAAGGCAAATCTTTCCGCCATGAGAAGACAAAGAAAAAACGAGGCAGCTACCGTGGGGGCACTATATCGACCCAAGTCAATTCCGTCAAGTTTGAAAGTGACTGAGAATGTTTCCTTGGGAATTCGTAAACCATCTGCTCACCAGAATGGCTTGGATGGATGGGCATGTGGAGATTATGGATGTCAAGCCCACCTGGAATGCTACCTCCCCTAGCCCATTGCGGGGCAGGCAGCTCCAGCGTGGGGATGTGGGAGAATGGTTGGATGTTTCCCCCTTTTATTTCTAAATCTGGTCTAGGCCCCTAATTTGGAACCATCCTTGAGCTGGTGCTATTGGCACCACTAGGGTGACCTCCAAGAGTTAAATTTTCTACAGTCTTATTTTAAAAGGCTGGCAGTGATTTTTCATTTTGGTTTCCTGCCCATCTAGTAGAAGAAAGAGAAATCATTCTCCTGTGTCTTAACCTCCCACTTCTTTTTCAACTGGTTTAACTCGGATACCTGTGAAATGGCAAGTATTGTAACTTGCCTTTGGCTAGTTACTGTAAGAGCAACAACTGATTCGAACCCTCTGGCTGTAATCCCCACCCCCACCTGACATTTCAAGTTCACAGTTGCAGTGTGACAGGGTTCCTCTTTTCTGTTTCCTTCTTTTATGGCTTCACCTTGCAATAAATTCCTACCTGCCTCTTCCTTCCACTCCTGTTGAGGCCACTAACCAGAGTACTTGGAGAAGCACAGTCTAAATACACCTTAGCAGCTGAGTAGCTGTATTGTTTGCAGTTGCAAGTTGGGGGCTGTTGTCAGAAAGGCCAAGGTCTGTAGCACTACCGTGGCACTCTTGATAACACTCTCATTGGGAACGTAGCTGTGGAGTGGAGATGTGCAGAAACTCTTGACTGCATGGAGGTTGTGAGGTTTGGCTCAGTAGGAATGGGTAAGGAGGCAGAGGAGATAAAGGCCTCTTTTCTACCCAGCTCTGCTTTTTGCTGTGTTTTTGTTTCAGAGGCTCTGACCGCAGTGTGGCATTACTCCTTGTTCTCTCTGAACGTAAAACGTGCCAGCTTATGCTTGCTCCCAGTAATGTGCCGTGCAGCTTGTTAGGAGTCGAGATGAATGTATCATTGATGCCTTAAATTTCTTTTCTGGGTTGGATCACTTGCTCTTTGAGCTGTTTTCCATCTGTTAAATCCCTCTCAAGAAGTAAAATGCCAGTTTCCCCATAGCACTAAGGCAAATAAAGCCTGGTGCTGTATGGTTTGAAGTGTTGGCTACAAGTACATGTTCGGTATGGGGAGCCTCAAACAAGTTCAGTAACTTGCAGCCTAAACTGAGTTTTCATGAGCAACTGAGATAATATAATGGCTTACTGCTGTTGGCTTGCTTTCCCTCCAGACGTGTGACTGCCTCCTTATTTCTGGTGCAACTCACATCTGGTAGAAAATGGTTCCCCCAACTGTTTTCCCCCATTAGGTGGGTTAAGTTAATTTTAGTTTGTGGAGCAGTCTGCTGAGCCCATAGGTGGTATGAATCGAACAGTGGTAGTGCGTGTTTGGGAAATGGGGTAGTGGGCTGTGAGAACTGCTCACCCCGTCTCATGAAACTGCCAGCCACCGAGAGAGGTTACGCAGGGCCTGATTTCCATGTTTCCGTTCCCTCCCAAAAGGGTGACGATGAGAAGTGCCCTGTTGTTACAGGAAGCTACATTTGTGTGCAAAGCAGTGTCACCTAATTGAGGGTTGGATGAGTCTTGGTGAGCCACCCCCATATACATGAGCTGCAACTTGTTCCGATGAGCATTTTTCAGGACTTCCCCTCTGGCTTGCACAATCACTCTGGTGCCTGGATTCTAGGCCACAGTGCCGAGGGGCCCAGGAGACCGCAGTTATTGCAAGGAGTTAAAGGTTAGAGGCCAAAGGAAGGTGGGAAGAGAGTATTTTCTGCCGGGGGATTTGAACATCATCTTGCTTTGTGACTTGTCATTTGCCCTCTTTTTTTTTTTTTTTTTTTCCTTTTTATCAGGAACTTACATTTGGAACTTTTAAACTTTTTAAAAACTTTTATGTTTTGGGGGTATTTTAAGTGTGAGCACACAAATGTCTCGGAAAATAAAGATTGCTGCCTTTGTAATCGGAGTGGGTCTGATAGTTGAAGGTGTGGAATAGCGGGTGGGAAGAGGGAGGGTATCTGTGCCGGGGTAATGTAGCACTGTCTCTTGAAGTTGGATGGGTGAGTCTGACTACGCCCCTCTACGGCCAATTCTTGTCTCCTTAGCGACGTACCCGCGTGCATGTAACAGGTCTTCAGAAGTGAAAGGTGGCCTGTGCAGCTGGCTGTCGAGTGACTCCGCAAGAAATTTGGAGAAAACGAGTGGAAGAATATTTACTGACACCAAGACAAACTGAGGCTGCTCGAGTCCCTTCACACCAGAATACCTCGTTAGGTCTTGTCCGGTAGTGCTACCACATTAGCTGTATGGCAGCTGGCAGCGTAACTTGCGTCGCAGCAGCCTATGGGAACAGGAAACAATAGGCGTAACTGAAAAATTCTGCATATACCTGGTTAAAAGTAGTCATTTCTGTGTCCCCTGCGATCTCTTCCTGCTCTGTGACCATGTGTGTAGGGAAAAGAAACGTACTAATAGGCAGGGCCTGGTGAAGGTCTTGCGTGCTGTAATGCTTATTTTTACCCTTTGTGCGATGCCTCTATGGAAGGGTTGGGATGAACAGAGTCGCCGGGCGGATTGGGCTGTCAGCTGCTCTGTAACCAACGCTGCCTGCCGCAGCCCTCCACCTCGAACGTGATGTTGCAGGAGAAGGTGCAATGCTGTCTGAAGTGTCAGCAGCAGATGCAATGAATGTCAGTCTCGCTGGAGATCAGCACCTGACTGAGCAAGTGCTGGGGGAGGGAAATGCTTTGTGACACTCTCAAAGCTACATGCTCTTCCATGTGCTTGACACTTAAGGAAAAACTGCTCCCTTCACAAGCTTTTGCAGCTGCTAGGCAGGCTTAACCTACACCTCTGCTGCTGCCCTGGTGTAAAGGAAACGCCTCGTGGAGCACTTAGGCCTAGTTTCTCTGTGCATCGCTGCTGTGGATTCAGCTGTGGTTAATGCTGGAACTGGACTAACAGGACATCCCTCTCTGGCGCGTGCTGTACCTGTATGGGTGCCCTGGGACACTGTCCCTAGCCTCCTAATTCCCCTGTGTGCCATCCTTTCCATTTTGCTGTCCTGACTAACGCGCGTGCAGCCCCCTGTGCCCCTCGTCTCCCAGAGCCCGCAGAGGGGGTCCTGGCCCTGTGAGCGTCCAAGTAGGGTCCAGCACCGGTCACCGGAGGGCTGCTTTGGCACCTTTTTGATACATCGGCCCGGCGGGAGACACAAGCGGGAGCTGCCAGGCGCTGCCTCCCTGCCTGCTCGGGCTGCCGGAGCGGCGGGGGCGGCTCTCCACGCTCCCCCTGCCGACCCTCTCGCCCTGCCTCCGTGCGGCCAAGCGCCGGGCTTGGCCC
>NW_008795129.1:4229692-4256199 GCF_000699145.1 Aptenodytes forsteri
GGCGGCAGCGGGGTCGGTGGGCTGCGCAGACGGGTTGGCTCGGTGTGGGCTGTGGGTGCGGGAGATGGTAGCAGCCCCGGGCGCTGCACGGCTGCCGGTGGCGCTCCGGGTGAACGCTGAAGGGCTGGACTGAACTTTCTCAGCTAATGGCAGAGGCACCTGACTGCTCCTCTGCTGCTGGAAGGGAGAGAGGGAAACGGTTTGAGTTCCCAGCTGTCGGCTTGGCCCTGGCTCTGCCAGGACGCGTGTGTGAAACAGCCTGGGTAACTTCAACAGGGCTACTGAAGGGCACGAGTTAAGCATCTGCTTAACTGTGCAGGATCAGAGCCTTGGCACCTGAACAAATGTTCAAAGCACTTTTGTGTAACTTGCTTCATCTTCTTCAAGGAGATTAGATCTCAGGAGTGTCTTCCCTCTCCTGTTGTGCCTCCTCTTCCTATGCGTCCCTCCTCAACCCTTGTTTATGGCAGCTCGGCCAGATCTCATTCCTCTGGTGTGCTCAGAGTCGAGGAGCTGTTTGGTTTGGTTCTTTTTTTTTTTTTTTTTTTTTTTTACGTGAGGGCGTCAATTGTTTTACTGAAGATAAGATACATCTCTAGCTTCTCTACTTCTGTAATTCTGTCAAATGTGATCAGACTTGTCTGTCAGGACTTTATCAATCCCCAGTTCTTCCTACACAAGGTTTCACAACCTTCTGGGGTGTTTAATGATTTCTTTTAATGTGGCGCTTCTCTGCAGAAAGAAGCTGAAATGACAGGGCAGTAAATGGAGGACTTTTCTTCCTCACCCCTGTTGATCACTCCTCTAAAGTTTGGTGTACTTGTATCTCTCCAGTTTTCTCTGCAGTCTCAAGAACTTGTTCAACTTGACTGTCATACAGGCATAACCCCTTCTTAAGACCAGAATGTGCACTGAACCGTCGTGTGCTCTCACCTCAAGGTCTATGGCTCACATGAGCATTTGGAAACGGCCCCAAGCTTTTCTGTCTCTTGCATCCAGGGATTACAAATATTGTTCTTAAGTGCTTCCGTGCTGCAGACCTGAGACCGCTCACAAGGAGCACAGCCTCACATCAGCTGCTTCTCTGTCTTGCAACCGTGTTGCAAGCGGGGGGAAAAGGCAGTCCGGAAGAACTCGCTGTTGCAGAGCACTGTGGTGTCACAAACCATCTCTGTCCCTTCCGGAAGACAACCGGGAAGCCTGTGGATATGGAGTGGGGGGAATCTCGCTTACCACCCAGACAGATTTGATGTATGATGAGAGGCCAGGTGGGGAAGCAGATGTGTGGTGTTTGACACCATTCCCCAGCTCAAGTTCTTGGAGATGTGTGTAGTTTCAAATGCCTTGACAAGCTGAGATACAGATCTTTATTTCTTTTCTTGGTTGTTACGGACCAGTACTTTCTTTAGTACCATGATTCCTGGCTGTGACCTATGGACTGCCAACCTCCTGGTGGCCCGCAGATTCCCACCTTGCCTGTAGAGCTTCCTCCATAAAACTCCGATGGTCCAGGAAGGATGTTGAAGATGGCCCAAGGTCCCAAAGGTTTGGAATTGACTGGGGACTACATCAATCTTTGTCTAAAATGGATGAGGATGAGCAGAGCACTTCTGATGCCGCTGTGTGGAAGCAGTAGCACCCAGTGTGGTGCAAAGTATGCGTTATTCTGATGCTGACCTGATCACTGCTGTGGTCATTCCCTTTGGTCTTTTGGGGATCTGGGCTTTCTTCATTCTCTGTGTTTCTTGTGGGCCACCATGAAGATGTCGAAAGAAAAATGCTAGAAAGGTACGCTGGTTTGAGCAGACCATCTGTGCACTATTCACTCTGTGTGCGAACAACATTTTAAAAAACTCAGGGCTGTAGGCTCCCTGGGGAGGCTTACATTTGAAGGGAAGGTTTTTTCCTTGCTCATTGTTTCCTACACTAAAATACTAATACTACTATTTGTATACCGTAAGACTAATATTAGTATACCATAATACTAATATTAGTATTTCAGTGTTAGTGTTATTTACCCAGGTGACTCTAGTGAAGCAGGAGTCTGTGATAATCCAAAACCAGAGCACAGAAGCCCACTAAGCACTGGGTTGGATGTGATTGATGGTTAGACTTCCCTGCTTCAACATAGGCTTTATTGAGTTTACTTTATACAGCATTGTATCTTCTAGGTTTTTACTAGAGATTTCCCTGGGCAGCTCCCGCTTGTAGTGCGACATCTTCCTGCAGCGGCAGAGTTGCTTTCAGAGCTGCATACCTGCCTGCTTGCATGGAGTTTTGGCTTCCATAAATTAGCCACAACTGGGTTGGCTGTCATCAACTTGATGGTAGCAGATGGTCCTGTTTTTTCTGGATCATACCCAACAGATGAGGCAAACTTTGGTTTCTTATTCCAGGAAGAGTTTTGAGCATCCAAGTGAAGATGCCCTTTCCTTTTGGCTTCAAATGAATTGTGCTTCTTTGTTAATTCTTGAGAAGTTTACAGTGAAAACATTTCTTCTTACTGTGGGCAAGAGCTGGATGGAGACTAGGATACAGGAGGGGAAATAATTCAGCCCCATGGATATGGACTTCCAAGTCCTAGGCAGGAACTAGGTAATACAAAATACTGGAGGAGAGGGAGAGATGTAAACGGCAGGGTCCTTGCGCTGGAGTCTGTTCACTGCCCTGCCTTCATGGGCTTCTCTGCCTAGACTGCTCGCTGTCAGAGGTTTTAGTACTTCAACCTGATAACAGGCACCTGAATTAAAGAAACATCTATCTTTAGAGCTGTAGCTGTTCAGTTACTTCACTTAAGTTAAACTGGTGTAATCTTCCATTCATATCAAAATCATACCCTGTCAAATGTGTTAAATAGGGCAAATTCTCAGGGGGATTTCGGAGGGATATGTTCTCTCTGCTTCCTTTCTGCTGCCTCCCATTTCAATTTCAATGCTTTGCTGGGGCTTTGAAAGCAAACTCGCAGCAGCTGAGGGTGGCCGGGGATGCTGCTGCCTGCAGTGACAGTCACGTGAGGGCTTCCCCCTGCCCACCCCTCCTGCAGCAGGCTCTGGTCCTGGCTCTTACCGAGATCCCTGCCCTGCCCTGCATGCTGCAGCGGTGAAAGTTAAAGCCTCTGTGGCACGGGCTTTTAAATAGTTTTCTTGAACCCTGACTCCTGGCTGTTAGTGTTAATTGTGGTGTTAGCGGGATTCCTCTGCGTAAATCAGTCAGTTGGCATGGCTTTACTGAGCGCATGTCATGAAAACAGGGAAGGGTATATTCTCTCTCTACAAGCCTTCTCCTTTCAGTGGCAGTGCTATTTCTTGCAATATTTATCTGATTTAGCCCCTAGCCCAGGACTTCAGACCGCAAATGAGGAGGTGGTTCTGTCTGCTCTGCTCTCGGATCTAGTGTGGGATCTGTCATTTACTTGGATTTTGCACCTCTGCTGAGGCGCAGGCTGTGAATTCGCCTCCCAGCAGAAACATGTTCCCGTGCCTAGCAGTTTGGAGGTTTCCATCAAAGACCACCCGTCTGCAGCCTGACAGTGGGTGCAGGCAGCTGAGCTCCTGTAGCCAGAGGGCTGGGCTGCAGCCAGTGCCCCACGCTGCGGACAGAGCTGCACCGGCCACAGTACCCACCATTGCTGGAGGATCCTGCTGCAAAGCTCATGGGGCAGCTGTAGCTACATGTCCAGTCTTGGCAAGAGGTAAAGCGGGGAGGTGAGCAGGTGGATTTTGAGCCTTCCCTCATCTAGCCCTTGTGTGTATAAGATTTGGGTCTTCTCTCCTTTCCCCTTTGCTGTCAACCTGAGATCCTAACAGTGACTAGCTGCTGAACAAGGGATGGAGCCAGCAGAGTGCTGCCTTTTGAGCTGGTAGTTATGCCTTCATTATATCCCAGGAGCACTAAAAAGCAGGAATGTGCCTGGTTAAAAACCTGTCTGATGCATCCAGCACAGATCTAGGGCTGGAGCCGATTCCTTGGCCAGGCTACCTCTCTGGGCGTGGATAGAGCAGAGATTTGTGCTGGTGGCAAGAGCTAGGGTAGGAAAAAAGGTCCCTTCCTGCAGCCTGGCGTCTTCCCACCACTTAGGAAGATTTACAGCCTCTTCTGTGCCTGGGCAGGGACAAGGGATTCCTGAGCCAGCACCTTTAGGGATTGCTCCTGATGTTGGAAAGGATGAAGCAGCCAAGAGCAGTCTGCAAGTCTCCTGTGTCAGCATCTGCCCCTGGCCTCAGGGCTGAGATTGACACCTTGCTTGTCATTTGGATTTTGGTAGCCCCCAGAGGGTCCCAGCAGAGCTGAGGGTCTCAGCAATGCCTGGCACGTCGGTCCATGGCAGGACACGGTCCTTGCTGAAGATGGGTGACAATTTTTCTTTAAATAACTATTCCTTTCACCTGCACTGTTTCTTCACCTTTTACTTGTTGCCCAATGAGAAAAACACCCCACCCCACATATAAAACCACCTCTTCTGCTCTTCTCAGCACGCTTATGACCCACCAGGTGCCCCAGGACAAGCCTATACCTGTTCCTGTCATGGAGCCTGTCCTGAGCTCCCTGCTGTGCTGGAGAAGGCCAGCAGTACGGGGCTGCCGTCCCTCCCTCTCTCCCTGGAAGCTGCATGCTCTCTGGATCTGCTACACAATGTCATAGCCAAATGCTTTGCCTCCCTTAGTGTTGAGCAGGATAAATCCCTTTTGGGCCTCTCAAGTAAGCTGAGAACCAGACCAGCTTCATGGGCTGTAGCTCCACAGTGGCCAGCGCTGCCAGCATGAGCCAAGCCTGCTCCTGCTGGCAGGGAGGCAGGATCCTGGGCAGATCCTTACTTTCCTTGCAGGGCTTCTGCTCTCTTCTCTCAAGGCCGTCACCTTTGTCTCCATCCTCCTGGAGCTTTTGCTCTGAGGGTCCAACCACTCCTTTAGTAGCTGCTAGCATTTCTCATGCTTCTCATCGCTCCTGCAGGCACAGCCACCCAGCTGGCCCTGGGTGGGAAGGGTGGCAGTCCAAGCCCTTGTAGGAGTTGCCTTTGAAACTGAGGGGGGGTCTCAGCCAGCGGCTGCTCTGTTTCTTTCCCATGTCCTGTCCCCACATGGGACAGGAAAGTGATGTGGAGGGGAGTATGGCACTTTTACTCTCCCGTGTTGGCACCTCCACACGCTACCTCTGGCCAGAGATATCCAGCTGCTGAGGGGAGTCTGAAGATTGTATTTAGCAAGATCTTATCTGGGACTTTCTTTCCTGCCTCTTAATTGATTAAGCAATAGTGGAGAGGCTGGCAGAAAAATCTTGGACCAAATTCTGCTCTACCACATCCCTGCAGCCCCCCTGGGGCTTAGTGTGTGGGGCCATCCAAAATCCACTTGTAATTGTTCCTATTGTAACTTCTTCCCCCCACCCCCTTCCTAGCATGTCTGAACTGGGTCCTCAGGACACGGCTCTGCTTCTGACTGTTCCCAAATAATTATCTCGTAATTATTCTCCCAAAATAATGTAAGGTGTGGGTGAGGCGCGTTCACTTCCAGTGATGTAGCAACACCCCTTACACAACAGAAGTGCTGGGTGTTTCACCAAACTGGGAATGGGATGGCGGCCGTAGGAGTGTGACTAAGGGGCATCAGTGTGCCATGGGTATTGCACATTATCTCTGGGGCTGCTTTCTGGGTTTGCCTTCTTCCAGTGCATCAGTATCCTGGTACCTGCTTTCCCTTCCCAGCCCTTTCCCCAGAGCCTCCCCATCCTCCCACGGCTGATCCGTAGCGGAGCAGCTCTCCGTCCAGACACCTGCTGTGCTCTCTGGGATTGCGGTTCCTCTCGAAGGGTCCTGCTGTGACCTGGGCTCGCTCTTGCCCCGTTTGCGCTGAGCAAGGTGGCTCGCCAGCCTTGCGAGGGCCAAAGCCGGAGCGTGTCTCTTGGCATTCCCACTGGGCTCTGTGGGCCTCCCAGCGAGCTTGCACAGAAATCAAGGGCTTAGAGGGAACCAGCCATTCTGGCTGGGCAGAAATAGAAATGAAATCCAGCTGTGCTGGTTCTGTAGCGGTAACTGGGGACTGAGCAGCGAGTGTCTCTGCTGGTGCTGTGACCCAGCAGAGCTCCTCCAGCCGCTCTCCCTCTCTAACTCTTGGCAAGTCAGTCTGCTAGTTTTTGAGCCTTAGGAGCACAGAGGAGAGGTTTTGAATTTCTGGAAAACTCCCCTGATACACCCTGATATCTGACTGTTTGGGGTTGGTTTGGTGTTTTTTTTTGTGGCTTTTTTTGTTTGGTGGTGGTGGTTGTTGTTGTTTTCCAGTGATGAACTCCAGACTGCTCTCCTCTCCCAGCTTGTGAGTTTCTGGCTTGCAGCTACAATCCTGGTTGTTAGTTGCTCAAGTACGTGACAGAGCATACCCTGATTCCTGACTGTTTGGGGTTGGTTTGTTGTTTTTTTTTTGTGGCTTTTTTTGTTTAGTGGTGGTGGTTGTTGTTGTTTTCCAGTGATGAACTCCAGACTGCTCTCCTCTCCCAGCTTGTGAGTTTCTGGCTTGCAGCTACAATCCTGGTTGTTAGTTGCTCAAGTACGTGACAGAGCATTTCATACTATATTAATGGCACGTTTCTTTCCTTGCAGCGATGAAGATGATGAAGGTGCTACTGTGCCCTGCTGCTCTTCTCTTCCTAATGGCTGCATTCACCCTGGAGTCATTTCACTGTGCCAAGGTGCTGATCATGCCCACCATAGTCTTTGACAGCCACTTGCGAGTCTTCATGAGAGTGGCAGAGGCACTGACTGACCGGGGCCATGACCCCGTGCTGCTACTTCATGAGGGTCGGGATGTGGAAACCTACCTGCCTGGCTTCCGTGTGCAGAGTTACTGGGGTATCTTCAGCACAGAGAGTGCGGATGCCTGGGTGCAGGAGAAGATAAAGCGTGTCTTCCAAGGGAAGATGACCTCTCTGGAGATGTTTTCCTTTTTGGAGAAGTACCTGGAAAACTGTGACCTGGTGCTGGGAAACTCTACCCTTCTGCAGAAACTCCAGCGTGAGCACTTTGACCTGCTGTTGGTGGACCCCAATGAGATGTGCGGCTTTATCCTGGCCCACATCCTCCGTGTCAAATATGCTGTGATCTCCACTGGTTTCTGGTTCCCAGCGGAGATTGGTGCCACTTCCCCCATTGCCTATGTCCCCGAGTTTAACTCCCTGATGACAGACAGGATGGGCTTCTTTGGTAGGACTTGGAACCTCCTAGTCTACATGATCACTCGTGTGGCTACAAAGCTGGTCATCCTGCCCAAGTTTGAACGTCTCATGGAGAAGCATAGGGTGGAGCCCAAGATATCCATGTTGGACCTTGTTCATGGAACTAGTCTCTTCTTCCTCTGTAACGATGTCGTGTTGGACTTTCCCCGTCCGACGCTCCCTCATGTCATTTTCACAGGGGGCATCCTTGCCGAGCCTGCAAAGCCCCTTCCAGTGGTAAGTGCAGGAAAGCTTTGAGCTGTGATTGCACGTTAACCTGGGGAGTTACTCAGTGCAAATCTTCTTTTGAAGAACCTTGTAAATGCTCTGAAGCCCCAGGAGTCTGGAAAGCTGCTGTGGGTGGTGCTTGGTGCTTGGGTGCAGCAGGGAGACAGGGAACACTCAGGACTGTGGGGTTGCAGGGAAGATGTAGAATTAAGCTGTCCACCCTGAAGCAGGATTTGGCTTCACTGTCCATTTAAGATGGTGTGTGGAAGTCCTAAATTGGCAGTGTTGCCCCTGGGACTTGATCATGAGTAGTTTCTTTGTTCCTATACTTGAAGCAGAAATGGGAAGAACAATTAGTCTTCATTGCTTCATCAGTGATTTATGTCAATCCAGAATTTCCTCCTTAATCCTATTTCTCGCAGGGCATTTCTGCCCTTGAGCTTGTATTCTTAAGAACCCATAGGAGAGAGCTGTGTTTGTTCCCTCATCAAATTCAGTGTGGAATCCCAAAGCGTACAAAACTAAAGTGTGTCATCCCCTTTTTCTCAAGGTCCAGCCCTGAGGGAAAACTCCACAGGCATCCCAGAGGCTTTCTCTGGCCTGTACCTCACTATCCCCAGGGATAAGTTCAGAGGGACAAGCTCTTAAAACCTCCAACTGAAGACAATATTGGAACAGAGCAGGACCTGTCTGCCATTCCTCCCATTGCCTTACCGCTTTTACGAACACTGGGGGGAAAAAGACCTGGATAATGACACTCGAGCAGTGATGTTGTCCTGGTGTCCTGAATAAGGGACTGAAATGGAGATAAGATTTAAGTTTCAAATTATTAGAGGCCAGTCAAGATCTCTGATGGCAGCTTTTATTGAGACGGTGGGTGCCAATGTTTTCTAGTTAAAAGGAAGAAGTGAGGTCAGGTCCTTTAGAATGGAAGTTCTCCAGATGTGTATGGCTGCACATCACCCTGTCCCATGTGGCACAGCATGCAGGTAATGCAACGCATGTAGGGTGCTCCAAAAGCTGTGTCAGAGAGCGGCTACCTCAGAGGTCTTGCAAAACACTGGCTTGGTCCAATCTGGCCGTGTACACACCTGCCTTATAAAGAAGGGAGTTGTTTGCTGGGGCATTACTCATGTGCTTCACAGCTTCCAGAACAGATCCCAGGGCGCCTAAGGGAAGAATGATGGAGATACGTCCGGAGCCCTGCAGTGGGCGGTGGCTGTCGTGCTAGAAGGCAGGCATGTCTGTGTCCAGGTTACGGGATACCAGCAGAAGAGGGGGCCTCTGTACGTCTAGGAGTAGCTTAAGGAATCTCCCATCTGAACTGGAGCAGAGTTATATAATTAAGGTGTTTATTTCCTCATATTTGAAACACTATGATTGCGAATTCCTCTAATTAGGACTCGGTGAAATATAGATATGTATCTGAGAGATGGTGAGAACTTTTGGTGGTCAACCATGCTTCCCTAGTAACTTTCATGCTGTTTCTGAAAGTCAAATGTTAAGGCCCAATTATAATGGATAACGTGATCATCTGTTTTATGAGTCATCGTACTTTTATTTAGAAAAGTAAAATTAGCAGTTTCTTTTCTTTAGCAGTTTTAGCGGTTGTATTGCTCAAACGATGTGAAACTCAAGAGAATGGAGAAATCAAAATCCCTTAGTTGAAAAATTTTTGATTCTTGGTTGTTGGGTTGTTTTAGGGCTTTTTAAGCATTTCGGCAAGGATAGGTTTGAGTCCCTGAAGCATATAACAAAGGACAAATATCCCCAGAGAGTAACACTAAAATGTGCTTTGTAACTCTTCTGTACCATGATTCCCCAACCTGTAGACTACTACTAATAAGGTATTCTGAACTAATCATCCTATTTTTCTCCTTTAATAACAGGAAGAACTATTTTTTTGCCCTTCGTGTTCTTCTACGGTGTTTATTTCAAGGAAGTATTCATATTCAAAGACAGATTTTAGGAAACTTCCCGAAAATGCTCCTGTGATAGATAGGAAACTTGAAGCAGGACAGAATCCATAATGAGAAATAGGCTCAGCCCAGCCTGCCATAAAAGGGGATACTTGGTGTTTGCTCCACAGCAGCTGTGGTGGCTGATTTCTTCTCCCTGCAGCCTTCTGGTCCTTGAAAAAAGTACGGACTCTGTTCTAGATACACACCTGTTTATGTAGCATTACAGGTAGCCTCTAAATGGAGGACAGACAACTGTGGTTTTTGCTGGAGCTGTAGCTACCTCTCTGCCTAGTGACCAAAAAGTAAATCTGCTACCTGCAAATAGCTATCAAGGATGGGTAGAAGTCTCCTGGCAAGATGGCAAAACCTTCTGCCACCTCCAGGAGCCTTCAACGTTGGAGAGTTTGTGGGGAATCTCCAGTGAGATGTTCCCGACTCTGCCTGCGTGATGTTTCATCCATTGTATCAGCCTACAGCTAGAGACCTTGACAGGCCTCCTGCCTTAGTGGTGATGGAAAATAGCCTTCCTCTTTTTACTCCAATTTCCTTCTCTGCTCTGGCTGCTCCTGTGTGGGCCTTATGTTTTCAGAGCCCTCCTTGCCAAAAAGTAATTGCGTTACCTCCAAAGCAGGAGGTAATGCTATGAAATGCAAGTTTTGGATACCTCCCTGCAGAGCTCCCAAGCCCAGCAGGTGCTTAAGTAACTTCTGCCTGGCTGGGTGCAGAAATCACAGCGGTTTTAGAGTTCGTTGTCTGGTGAAAACCACGTAGCTTTGTGCTCCAGGTGGATTTGGCTTCATCCTCTCCATAGACAACTTTCTACTGGCAGAGGCAACAGTGGGAAGGGCCTTTCTCCAATAAGACTTCAAGGCACCTGTGTGTGTTTTGCCTGCAGGGTCTGCGTCTCTGGGTGGAAGCAGCAGATGCGGGTGTTGTTGTTGTCTCCTTTGGCATCGGCATCCGAGCTCTTCCGAGCAATTTGGTGGAGAAGATGGCTGGCGCGTTCGCTCGCCTCCCACAGAGGGTGGTGTGGAGGTGAGGAGGGAATGGGACTCCTCTTAACTCGAGTTGGATGGAAATCAATGTCGAGGGGTGATTCATCTCAAAACACAGAATTTGCTTTCCATCTCTTGATCTGATTGAATTTATAATTGTTTTCTGTGTGTTTCTTTCCCCCCCCCTTTTTTTCCCCCCCCTTCCTTTCTCTTCTCCCACAGATACTTTGGGCAGAAGCCAAGAAACCTGGGTGAGAATACGCTGATGATGGGGTGGCTGCCCCAGAACGACCTGCTAGGTAAGGCTGGGCTCTGTGTGTGTGTGTGCTGCTAGCAACATCCCTGGAGTTTAGCCCAAACCACAGCAAAGGCATACAAGGACAACAGCACCTGTGTGGGTCTCAGTCTGTTGCTTGTTGCGAGTCTGATCTATACAAAACATGGTCCTCACCTAACACCTGCTTGAAGCTGCATCTTGGCCCCCATATCTCTCCTCCAGGCACTACTCGGCAAGTTTTGGGCTTCCAAAAGCCAGGTGTGTTCCCAAAGAGTAACATCCTCTCCACTCAGCATGCCTGGTTTTCCCCAAACATACATCAACACTGTGTGTTGAGGAAGCCACCGGTAGCCCTGTTTCAGCATGGAAGGCACTGACCTGCTGCCATTTCTTTGCCTGCAGGCCATCCCAACGTGAAAGCCTTCGTCAGCCACTGCGGGATGAACGGTGTATTTGAGGCAATTTATCACGGTGTGCCAGTGGTGGGATTTCCTTTCTACGGGGACCAGTTTGACATCATGACCAGAGTGCAGGCAAAGGGCATGGGTATCCTCATGGACTGGAGCAGAGTAAAAGAAGAGGATCTTTACCAGGCTGTCGTCACAGTTATCTCTGATCCCAGGTGAGGCATCCAAAAGCATCGAACTCTTCGTTGGTGCAGGCTGTATGTAGGAACCAGCGTGTCTTTGTGTTGTCCCCTACACAGTCTGTGGTGGCTTCTGGACCAAGCAGAGTTGCAAGCATTGCTCAGCTGGCCAGACGTATTAGTGCCTCGAAATCCTGAGATGCGTCCAGGAGGAGATACTCCACCATTTGCTGTCAGAGAGTGTGATCTAGTCCTGTTTGGCTCTGACTGTAGTTTTCTTAGAAAGCTTTATGAGATGCTGAGGCACAAACCTCTTCTCCTTTTAACGCCAGCCTGTCATTAGGGAGAGTGAGATCACAACCTCACCTTGGGATCTCCCTGGCCTTGTCCAAACAGCTTCCTGTAGAAACAGTTAGCGCAGAGAGTGGGCTGCAGGTAATGCTCCATCTGTTCCTTCTGACAGCCGGATACTCTGCCCTTTCCTAGATCTGCTGCAGTACAGTGATGCTTTCCAACAGGACCCATGCAACTGCTGGTGGTTGAAATGCTGTCCGAGAGCTTTATTTTTTCGTTCGTTTGGCTTGGTTTTGTTAGCTATTAGGAGCTCTCAACTGCTAACCTCCAGTGTCAGCTGTTAAGGTGTTGTCACTCAGTACCTTGAAGGATTTGGCCAATCATCAAGCGTGCGACTGTTGCTTGATGCTGAGTGAGGTCTTTGGGTGCAAACTCCCCTCAGAAAGCAACAATCCCCATGAACCCACTGAGCAGGGACTTGGGAGCTGAACTGCCAGTCTTGTTAACAAAACACAAAGTAAACGCGCTCTGGCTTGGGCTGCCATGGCTAGTGATTGCCATCAGAGTGGCTTTCAGAGGTAGATAGGACGAGAATTGTGGAAGGAATTTGCCACTCTCCCAAGGTATCATTTGGGACTTGATGCCTCGGACCACTTCTCAGCTATGAAGCTCCTGTCAGAAGGATAACTTCTTGTCTTCTTACCTTGCAGCTACAGAAAAGCAGCCAAGCTCATCTCAGCTCTGCATCTGGACAGACCAATGCATGCTCTCAACAGGACAGTGTACTGGCTGGAGTACATCCTTCGTCACGATGGGGCACCATATCTTCGCCCTGCTGTCTACGACCTCTCCTTATACGAGTACTTCTGCCTGGACATCTTGGCTCTTCTCTTGCTGTGTCTGGCCAGTATTGGATTCGTCCTCTACAAATCTGTGGTGTGGTGCAGAAGGAAGGGGGCCAGCCCTGTGTATCAGAACGGCAATTGCATGAAAGGCCACTTCACAGAAGCAAAGAAATTGCAGTAGTGGCTCAGCATGTTCCAGGACACATCCTGTCACTGTGAAACGAACTGCTGCTGTGCCACGAAATGTATGGCGCGCAGGCACGGAGAGAGGTGAAAGATCAGCAGGTCTGGATGAGAAGAGGATGGGGAGGGAGGAGTATTGCAAAGTCCTGCGTGCACACCTCTGTGTACAGCACCTGTGGGCGGGGGCGCGAATTCAGGCATGGGTGGAAGCACTTGGCCAGGGTGCTGGGAATGGGGCATGGGTAGGTAGACTTCCAGGGAGGACTGCGAGTTGTTCCCTTTTTATTGCACGTTGGTTTAGATGCTGGTGTTGCTCTTCTGGCTTTTTGGACCTCCGTGGGGGCACTGGAGGTAGGAATAGCATTTCATGCGTGGCAGACACTGTTTCTCCTCTTCCTTGTTACCAAGAGCCCCAGGAGTCAGGATTCCTTTATGTGCAGGTGAGGACCTGCAGTAGAGCTGTGGACAGGGAAGGGCACTGAAAGTATTGGCTACAAGAGAATGAAATTGGTCTGTTTTAAGTTCTGTGGGTAAATATTGTCCTTCCTGCCTCCATCAACCCTCTGCAATCCTGTTTGTGTTTGAGCTAAATTATTATTTTTTTTTTTTTAAATAAAGTTATATTCTTTCCCCTGTGTGGCAGTTCTCTCAGGATGTTGTTCAAGCAAGATTAAAGTGCTTTTTCTTCTTGTCACTGCTGCTAAGGTCTCCGTGTACCTCTGGATCCCTACAAACCTCTGTCAGCAACTCGTTTTGGTCTTCCCGCAGGGTTTCAGGCAGTGCCTTCCCTCCTCTGCCAGCACGTGACACAAACCCATGCCCATGGAGCCTCCAAACCTGTGATAAAAGAAGAATTTGGAACAGATGCAAGTGTCAGGACCACAGGAAGAGCAGTCAGTAGCTCGGAGAGCTGGTCATAGGCAATGGGCCATACAGCTCATTTATAGAAACAACAAGCTCTGCTCTTTCTGAAGAAAACAGAAATGCCTGCTCATTTCAACGTGAACAGGCATGCTGTTGCCCCACTTGGGGCCATGGTATGGAGCGATACCCATGTGTTTCTACTCAACCTGGGCTCTAAGGCAAATCCATGCTTGGGTGCAGTTGCACAACCCACCCGCAGCATTGGCTGATGGTCCAACTGGTGATGCCCCATGCCAAGAACTGAGGGCTGTGCTCCATGCTTTCAGCTGGGGCCATCACAAGCTGCAGAGTAACCTCATTGCCACGGCTGCCCTTGCTGGTGTTTCCAGGCTCTGCTCTTGCTTGCTATTGCACGTGTTTCTCTTTCCAGATGAAAGGCGCGTTGCCATGTGCAACCTAGCGAACAGCGGTTTGGCTGGGCTCCTGGGATGCTCTGGATTGGGACAGTGCCCAGCTCTGACTGGGTGGCTCCTCTGAGGCTCAACAGTGCTGCCTTCCCTCCCCAACCCTCAGCTTGCAGAGGGGCTGCAGTGAAGAAGGCTTTGGACAAGAATCTCATTTGCATCGAGGACAGATGAGAAGAGCCCGTAGACCTAAGCTGGGACCTGTAACTATCCCATGGCAGAAGTTGCTCTTCCTGGAGTTTCTTGCTGCCTCCTGAGATGCCCAAGCCCGACTATGGTCAGTGGGCATGGCAACCCATTGGTCTTGCTCTGTAGCAGTCCCATGTGGCTTCGTGCCCTCTCAGCTGAGGATGTGGAGTCTAATTGTCCCCAGTGGGGGATGGGGGCGAGATTGGAGCAAGGTGAACTGCTAACAGATAGTAGGGGGAAAGGAGGGGTTGTAGATAAGTGGTAGAAACACTGGCCACCTGGCACCTTTCTGCCTGAGAGTTGAAATTTAAAAGTTGATGGAGTTTGGGTGTGGGGTTTTTTTTTGGGGGGGAAGATATTGGCACAAGTCTTGCAGCATGCCTGCCCGTTGCCAGTTGCACTATGGTGGCTTTGTGGTCATCTCCTAGCAGATGAGTGTGGACAAGGGGGTGGAGGTGGGGCATTTTGCTCAGTTCTTTGTCATCTCTGGGGTGGAAGAGGGAGGTCATTACTGCTGCCTACATGAGAGTTTGGCTATTTAGATTAGGCTGAATATAGCAAGTGAGTTGGGAAGCTTGTGGCTTGGTGAAAGCGTTGGATTGCTTTGAACTTAAAGAGAAGAAAAAAGAGCAAGAGGACAAATGCACCATGTCTGCAAACTGATGCCTCAGCAGAGAGGCTTGTCTCCATCTCCCACAGTCCAGCTGTATAGCAAAACACACTAGAGGTGAGGGGCTGCTTCAGTTTGGCTGTGCCCCACAGCAGTCATCTCTGGCCTTGGAAGAGCTGCAGGAGAGGGTACCAGCATCAGCCTTGCCCAGAGAAATCCTCCAGGTCAGATGCGGATCACCAGTGCTGGCACTGCAGAGGAAACGGGCACCATAGCCTGATGGGGCCAGAGACCTGCGTGTTGTTTTGCTTGCAAGTAAAAGAGCAGAGAGAAATGTTTGAGACCCAAGGAGCCTGTGCAGGCTTATGAAGATGTGAGTCTATTTTCCGGCTTACTGAGGATGCTGCCTTCTTGCTGTTCACAGTTTCAGAAAGAAGTTCAAGCTCAAGTTAACTCCTTGAGCTTTTCATGACTACTTTCACTTCCAAATGTATAGCAGAGTTAGGAGGCATGTCTATCCAGGGAGTCAAAATATATGTAGTGTATTAAAAAATGATTCAACAATTTGGCGAGAACTACTTTTAATGGAGTAAAGCACAAACCTGCCCAAGGATCCTGTGAGTAAGAAGCGGACATTCAAAAAGCATCCCTGAAGTGAAAAGAGTCTTCCCCAGGAAGGGCTGCGTACAGGCTTAGAAACTGTCAGGATCCATTCTTTGAGTTCTGGGGGGTGGGGGGTGGGTCTGGAAGTATTTGGATATACTCATTAAAGATGAGGGCTCCTCTAGCTTTTCCAGCTTTATTCCCATCCTCTGTAAATCTTCTCTCTCCCTATTAAACGCATAGCTTTCTTTACTTTTCTCCTTGTTATTCTTTCAGTATTGAATACCGAAGAAAAAGTATAACAAAGCCTTAAGCTAGTTATTAAGTTCTCTTATGAATAATGAGTAGCCTGTCGCACACATTAAAAGCCTTGGTGGGGGAAGGGATGGAGGTGAGCTTTATTCTTCGGGCAGCTCTGCCTTCAGCTTGGTATCCGACCTCTGGGCATGGTGCCTCTCAGATATGGTGTGCCCTCCCTTGTCACAGGCACTGAGGCGGGCAGGTAGGGCTGTGGCATAACTTAGGAAACTAAAATCGTGGTTCATGAGGCAGCAAGCAGGAAACAATCCTTCTTTTTTTTTTTTTTTTTTTCCTCTTCTGTTCTCCCCTCAAGGAAAAGTAGGACATGAGTCAATACTTTTCGGAGGGCCGAAGAAGCCTCACCCAGGAGCTGCAACCCCAGTTGAGCCCTGGGCAGTGCAAAGCTGCCTTCTGCCCCTCCGTCTTGCTCTTGGCAAGGCACGGGGGAGCCTGAGCGGGGTGCCGAAACATCAGCAGTCTTGCAACTGCGTGCAAAACTCCCTGTGAGGGCCCCGAGTGGCTCTGCGGGCAGGAAGGCATTTGGGGCGCTCGTGAGCCAGCTTTTCAGGTTTGCCCAGCTCCGGCAGCTCCTCACAAACCTGCTCAACGCATGAGGCATGGCAGCCCTGCGAGCGGGAGCCATCCCAGCATTTGAGACACCCTGGGTTTGCAAATGAGTGTGTTTTCCAGGTGATGGCCATGCAGCTCTGCCCAAACCCTGGGCTGGGGGCAGCACCTTTGCTGGGAGCAGCTCCTTGCTGGTGACCGGGAAGGGGTGAAGCCACGTGCTCACACCGCTCCTGTTGCAACCACTCTCTTAGGCCAGCATCAGTGGCCGTACCACCGCTGGAGCACACAGCAGGGCCTGGCACTGCCTCAAATGCTGCTCTCCTGCAGGACTTTGCAAACAGCTAATAAGCTACTGCTGCTTCATCCCCAGTGCTTTTGTATGTGGGAGGGTCCTCACGTGTCCCCCTGGCAGCATCCCTACCGGAGAGCCTGTTCGTGGGCCACAGCAGGGCCACGTCAGCTCTGCAACTGGTTTTACTAGCCTGGTAAGGTGGTGGCATCAAACTGTGTCAACAAAATTTAGCTAATAAAGAGGAGCTGTCTCCCTCTGCAGGCGAGTGTGAAATCACTCCAGCTGTGAGAGGAAAGCCTCGAGGAGGACGGGCTCCTTGAAGACAATGATTTTGACTCACGCCACCATTAAATGACAGTGAGCACAGAGCACCTCCATGCCAGGAAACCCTTCTCTTTGACTCATGCAGGGACCTGTGCATGGCTCAGCCCCAGCCACTCGCCCCCAACGGGAGGGCTCTGCCCCTGGACCTCTCCCTCGTGGCCTCCATGCACCTCTTCGATGCTCTTGAGATCGTGGGCAATGCCTTCCTCTGATGCTTCCATGTTGCAAATACTTCCCACAGAGGAAGGAAATGAGCCCAAGTTCTGTTGGTGTCCACTCCCCAGCAGTGGCCATTTGCCATCAAGATGGCTGTTGGAGCGGGCAAGTCCCCCTGTCCCCGCAGGGACCTCCCTGGGGCTGTGTCATGGCAGGTGGAGCTGTACAGCAGGGCTTGCTCCTGATACCTATAACCACCCCTGTTCCCGGGAGCAGGGAATTATCAGATTGGTGCAAAGGTCCCAACCCTGATTTATTTGAGGAAGGAGGTTTCCTTTGAGGACGAGCTGTATTTCAGTGGTGGGGATTACGTGGCTCGCCAGCTGTGTTGCAGGGGCCGGAGTGTGGTGTCAGTACAAGGGGCAACATACGGGAAGGGATATTCCAAAGTAAAGCACTGCTTTCCCCAGCATAAGTTTGCAGATCGCTATTCCTCGTTCCTGGCAGAGAAAAGCCAGCTGCTAAGCTTGGCACGAGTTCCCAGCCAGGTGCATAAGGGACAATGTGACACAAGCCACCAGCGGTACCCGACAGCAGTACTCCCACTGTCCCGCCTAGGCAGTGGTGTCAGGCAGGGATGGGAGATGGAGGCGAGCTGCAGAGCAGCAGGAGGCATGGTGGCACAGGGGTGCTCCTCTGCAGTTGGCTTACAGCAAAAGCCTGCTTGGTCACACTGTGCGGGGACCCTGCAACAGCAGGTCCTCAGGTGGTCTGTGCCCTCTCCTGGTACTGGAAGTGAGAGAAATTCCATCTGCAAACAGGGCGAAACTTTTGGACAGTGAGGTGATGAATTTTTGGCAGGCTTTAGTGGATGCACTGACACTTTGGGGCTTGTAAATCAGATTTGGTGCCTTTCAGAGAGGAGAGATGTAGCATAAATTACAGGTCACAACGTGCATCATCCTATGGGGGATATGTGAATGGGCTACTCCTTGTTGGGGTGCAGGAAGGACCAGCTGCTCTGCGAAGCTCAGGGAGCCCAGTTGTGATGGCAAGGTCAGCGGGGCAGCACCTCCTTGCCAGGGCCAGCCAAACTGCAGGATGGGGGAAGCTCATGCAGGGCCCTGACACTCATAGCAGCCCCTGCTTGTCTGGAGAGCAAAGGAAGCGAGTCCTGAAGGCAGTGCAATGGAAAGCAGCTGTTCTCGTGGGCGCTCAGGCAAGGCATGATCTCAAACAACAGAAAGACCCGTGGTCCCTCCCAAGCTGTGCTTTGGGAGGGCTCCCAGAAGGCTTGCAAATGCCAGGGAGACATTACACACACCACCGGTGCTCCCGCACCACCCAGCCAGCTGGGAGCTGGGCACCGTGCCTTTCAGGACAGCTGAGGGCAGCCAATTGCTCCTGAAGGCTGGCAGATCTATTGGGGTTCAGGAAGCTCCTCTTTCCTCGCTCAGCCTCTTCCCTCTTGCTCAGGGACTTCTGCTGGGTAAGATGCCTCTCACCCTCTAGCTGAGCCTGTTTACCCCCATCAGGGCCACTCTACCTGCTGCTATAAAAGACTCCAGGTGTGATGCAGCTGGGGCTAGTTTCTTCTCAGCTTCTCACAGCTACCCTTAGTGGTGTCTGTAGCAGTAATGGCTGTGTAGCAATTTTCTTAAGGAAAACTTTTGAATTACTATTTAATAATAAATTTGTACCAGTGCTATGGTAGCGATGCTGTTGACTAACCTAATCCGTATCTCCTTTGAATTCAGTTATACGTGTTCTTGTAAGGCAAGCTCTTCTGAGATCAAACCATGTGCTGACGTAAAACTCGGCAATCTCAGTAAAGAGTTTTGCAGAGTTGAGTTTTCTTCTGTTATTGGTAATCCTGGAAGACCAGAGTGATCCTGCTTGATTGTGAAGAGGTGAGTGTGCTCAAAGTGGTATGTAGAACCATTTAGCAGTAGTTCAAAGGAAACAAGATGACTTTTTGTTTTTATGAAATCCGAGAGAACAAGGAAGCTTGGAGGAGTTACTGAAAACAGAATAGTAGCATTCATGACGGTAAGGACAGCCCCATATATCTAATGTCTGCTCTTAGAAAAGTATGATAGAAGAAGAATAGCTAAACCATTATTGAAAGCAACACAGATTAACCTGTGTATCTTGCCAAAAAAGAGAAAAAAAAAATAGAAACAACATTACATGCTCTGCAAGTGGTAAACTCAGTGTTATTATCCCAATGATGTGAGTTCAACAGAGGCTTTGGCTGGAGCTAAACTTCAGTGCCCTTCGTGCAAAGCTTCGGGTGAGGTGATCTATCAATTCAAGCCGTGGTAATGCTGGATTTTGGACTCTAGGCAGAGAAACATTAATGGCTGTGCCCTGAACCCACCACTGAAGTGCATGGACTGCTATCAAGGCCAGTCTTTTTAAAATCTAAACTAACTGGGAAGAAGAGTTGAATGGTTAATTATTTTCATTAAAACTAAACTGGCAAGAAGCTAAGGGCCTCAGCAAGAACAAAAGACAGAGATTGGTAAAAGGTGATCTTAAAAACTAATTGCTTTGCTCTCTTTTCTCTTGCACTTGGCCCCTGGATCGGCAGTGAGGGATGGTGCTAAAGACATATTTTGGCAAGAGATGAAGGAATGAAGCTGAGACTAACTATGGGTAGTAAAAAATTGGCTGAATTAGGATCAGGCCTGGAGACATCTCAGAGGAAGTCTGAAATAATTAATTGTAAGCGGCATGGCTGGGGTGGGAAGTTACAAGTGGCACAGGGCTGGAGCCGGCGGGGAGGAGACCCCTTCAAGCCACGCGTGAGCCTGCGTGCTGTGCTGCTGCCGCTGCCCTCCACTGCCCGCAACTGCGTAACAGTAAAAATATCCCCCCTTCTTGTCCCAGGTCTGGCTGAGGTGGCCTTCAGGGCCATGTTCTTGTTTCAGAAGAAACATGTTTTTATAATACCCCCACGTCCAGACCTGTGTGCATTCCCTCAGGCCTCGGCTCTGGATGCAAAGCTGCTTTATCATTCAGCCTTAGCTCCTCTGAGTCAAATGGGCCATCATTTCCCCGCCTGTAATTTGGGTTAGGAAGTAGGGAGGACTTGAAGAAACAACTGCAGACCTTTTGGGCAGCATGCAGATACCTTTCACAGTCCAGTGTTTGGATTGCAACCGATCCACAGTTTGTCAGGACTGCCCAGCAGCAAATGGAGCACCTATATTTTAAGAAGAGGTTGAGTCTGATCAGGGAAGTTGTATTACAGTAAGCCTTGCACCTAATGGGTTCAAAAAAACCCCAGATGTCAAACCAAAGGCTTGAAGACTGTCCTCCTTTGCAGGTCACCCCTTGCCAACCAAGGAACCCTCTGACTGTAACAGTTCAGTGCCAGATGAAGGAAAGTGGGTTCTCATTAGCAGGACTTTCCAAAGACATTTCACGAGGGGTTCTCCAAAAAGCTGCAAAAAAGAAGGCAAGTAGCTGGCGGTGGCGAGCAAAGCTTTACCAGGGATCAAAATAGTCCCCGAGACAGAATCAAGTAGGGTGAATGCTGATTATTTTATTTTATTTTATTTTTGTGAAAAGGCAGAAACGAGCACTTTCTGCTCTGGTTACAGGAATAGCATTTTAGTCCCACTTCTGTAGCCAGTGGGTTTTACAAAGCAACGTGCTGAACTTTCATTTTGCTCTCTCAACTTTGCCTGGGATTGGCAAATAGACCAAGACTCTGCAGCCTTGATAGACTTCATCTGGAGGAAAGACGTGAAGTTTTGTGTGTGCCTGGTGTTGCTGTAACTACTACTAACGGCAAGTGCAGGTGACTTCATTGGGCTTTGGAGCAGGAGAATGATGAAGTGGAGAAGGGCCGCCATAGAGCCATTGGCAAGGTCTGGCTGCGTGAATGACTCTGGGCACAATCTGTTTGGCTTCGCAAAGGGGAAGGTGCTTTGTATGTTTGAGAATGTAGGGTAGAGAGCTCTTACACGCTGTAACCAACATAGGCAACAACTCACGATGACAATTTGGTTAATGCAATGATGTTGTTATTGTGCTGTGGTTTATTTTACTCTTGTTTAAAGCACCGAACCTGTTCTGGCTGAGAAATTCTGAGCGTTGTTTTGTACAAAGTCTCTCTTTAACGAACAGTTCAGAAAACACAAATAGGTACAGGCATGAATGCCTATAGATGTTTTTTAAACTCAGCCTGAGCTTTGAGACTTCTGTGATAAAGATGTAGCTGATCAGCTTGTTTAAAGGACACCTTCGATCTTAATCAGAAGTCCTTCAATAGGATTTTCGTACATGTATTTGTTCAAGAACTTGTTAGGTAGACAGACTGGTCTCCTTCAGCCTCTGAATTTTCAGCTGTGAAAACAGCTGATGAATTGATGAATTAAATTGACAAATTCTCTACCAACCTCAGGTTCTCCCGTTTCTGCATGTGTATTCAACTGTTGTTTTCAGAACAAAGTTTGAAGACATAGCAACGCTAGGCAAAATCCCAGCTGCTCACTTAGTGCACTTGTCTTCTTCACCGTTTCCAAAAACCAGTTGGCCTACTTACAGGCTTCAAAGAACAAAAGGTTTTGTAAATGGTACATGCTACCACAAAGCCAACAATAAAGCTCCTTAGAGGTGATTTCCACCATTGGTGTTTCACATGGGATTTGTAACCCGTAGCTTAGAGCTGTGATAGCATTCATCCAAAGGGTGATTGCAGATTGTGACATCTTTGTCATAATAGCTCTTGATGTCACCATCATTTTGTTTAACCCTTAGGACATTAGCTACCCTTTATGTTATTTTCTCTTTGGAGATGTTTCACAGTGGTAAGAGCAACTAGGTCAGAGAGCAAGATATAACTTGGTGCACTAGTAAGGACTCCAAGTAGTCCCTTCTGAGAGTCCTCATCCTCCCATTTAGTGGGTCTGCTTTGGTTTTGTCCTGTTGGGAAACACTGTCTTGCCTGGCAGGGGGAAGGCCGTCCCGTCCAGCGTGTTCCCCAGAAGCAATCTTTTAGAGTACATATGCATCAAGGAGATAACACTTTGGCTAGCTCCATGCAAAATTGTTCTAAAATGTCCAACTTTCTCGATCATCATACACATCCTTCAGAAGGACCATGCCAAAACACTGTACAGATGTGAGGGCTGTTTCTTACGGCTGTATCTTGCCAGGGTAAAGAAGAGACATTATTGCTGAGCTGTGTCTCTTAATGACTGCCAGTCAAACGCCATTCGGGGAGCTGCAAGGAAGGACTAGTTCCTCTGGTACTGTGAAGAATTTGAACCTAAACTGTTTGTATCAGCCTATTTGGGTGACTCTTGCAAGGCAAAGCAGCTGATCTGAGGCTGGGGAAGCAGAAGGAAGACAGATGGACTGCTTGCAGGGAGCAAGGAATCCTCTCTTCTCCCTGGGTCTGAGGGCCCTGCTTCTCCAGGGGAGGAGAGCTAACAGCTCAGGAGTCTCAGGAAGGAGCACAGCCAGCCTCCTGCCTGCTCTTGCTTTTGGGGAGTGAAGGGCTCTGCTCCGTGGGTGATGCCTCCCTGCACTTCCACGGGCTTTTGCTCCCCTCTAATGGCCAAAAAGCTGAGAGCCCCTTTGCTGGAGACCATGGTGTCACAAGCTCTGGTGACTGGTGCCAGAGGGTGCCCCTGTGCTAGCAGACCTGTGAGGCACCGAGCCGAATTCAGCTCCAGGCAGGCTCAGGGTTTACCCAGCACTGCGTTGATCATGGGGCCGACGTCTCCCCCAGCTCTTCCTGCAGCTCCGATGATTGCTGGGTTTTACCCTCCTTGTTTTCTGTTCCACCTCCCAAGAAATGCACCTGTGTCATGGTGGCTGGGAGGAAGATTTACAGCTAAACTTGAGAAAGAGGGGCAATGCAGACAAATTGGTAAATCCGCACAGATCTCAGAGTCTTAGCCCTGAGTCAGCGCCACCTCCTGCCTACACCACTAACTGAAGCTCTCTACCTTTGACGGTAAAGAGCTTGCACTGCAGCTCTTCCCTCTCTTTGGAACAAGTTATGCCCATTCCCCGGGTTTTACCCAAACCAGCTATAAAAAGTCTTTTGCAGACTGGTGCTTATGAGGCCTCAATCTATGCAGAAATGTGCGTGTTCATGTGCTTGGAGCTTTGGCTTTCGAACAGCTTGTCCTGGTTTCGGCAAGGATAGATTTAATTTCCTTCCTAGTAGCTGGTACAGAGCTGTGTTTTGGATTTAGGAGGAGAAGAAAGTTGATAACACACCGATGTTTTAGTTGTTGCTAGGTAATGCTTACACTAGTCAAGGACTTTTCAGCTTCCCATGCTCTACCGACTGAGAAGGCTGGAGGTGCACAAGAAGCTGGGAGGGGGCACAGCCAAACTGGCCAAAGGGACATTCCATACCATGTGACGTCATGCTCAGTACATAAACTGGGGAAAGCTGGCCGGGGGGGCCGCTGCTCGGGGACTGGCTGGGCATCGGTGGGTGGGTGATAAGCAATTGCACTGTGCATCACTTGTTTTTGTGTATTATTACTATTACATTATTATTATTATTATTATATTTCAATTATTAAACTGTTTTTATCTCAACCCACAAGTTTTTCTCACTTCTACTCTTCCAATTCTCTTCCCCATCCCACCGGGGGGGCGGGGAGTGAGCGAGCAGCTGGGTGGTGCTCAGTTGTCAGCTGAGGTTAAACCACAACACAGCTATGCTATTTATTGTGTTGCATTACCTGCTGTTGCCCTTTTTAAAAACAGCTCTTCAGAGCTGCCCACATTTGAAGTGTCAGAAAATGTAAGTAATACCTCATTTTGCATCAGCTTTTGCATCTAGAGTTTATTATAGAATCATAGAATAGTTTGGGTTGGAAGACACCTCTAAAGGTCATCTAGTCCAACCCCCCCTGCCCTGGGCAGGGACATCTTCAACTAGATCAGGTTGCTCAGAGCCCCGTCCAGCCTGACCTGGAATGTTTCCAGGGATGGGGCATCCACCACCTCTCTGGGCAACCTGGGCCAGTGTTTCACCACTTATGTGGGCATAAGCTTTGCGTTAGCTGAATGTAAGCCTAACAGCCCAGCGTAATACCTCCAGCATCTTCTGTCGAGCTCTTTGCTGCAACATGTGTTAAACCGAGGTTGCTTTCCAAAGTTAGGGAATCAGCCAGGAGAGGAAGTTTGTTTCCTTATCCTTACCATTTCTTCCCACCTCTTAAACCTACTTAAACCAAACTGCAGCATGTGTAACAAAATCATGGCTTACCTGCCACGCCACCTCTGTTGGCGTCAAAAGGGTTAAAAGATATTTTGATCGAGAACACAGGGATTGTTCTTTGTTTTCACAGTGTGGTCAGTGTGGTGGAGAAGCTGCCCCTGGGAGGGCCTATGTATGATATCATATTCTCCGCAGTCAAGAGGGACATATGGAATCAGGGCATTATCCTAAGCTTTAATGAAAGCTTGCAGTGCTTGTGCAAGGAGATCCCACAATGGTTTCCACTGTGCTCTGATGTGTAAACCACAAGTAACAATCACAGGCAGTACGACAAACTGATTTGGAGGTGGTTATGTGCCATCTTGGCCTGCTCAGCCTTGCCTCCTGTGCAGAAAACTGGCTGGCCTGGGCACTGGTAGGGACGGCAGTGTAGCTCAGACCAGCGTGGGTCTGTCCGAGCGAGGCTGGCTTTGTGCACGCACTCTCTTGTCCTGCAGAGACTGTCAGGGCTCTCTTATTTAAGGCCAGCCTGAACTGGCATATCCTATCTGGAATTAAAATGAATAAAATAATTTTTAAAAATCAACTACTATGCCTCCTTGTTTCCATGTCCCCACCTGTGTGGAGCAGGTAGGTAACTGGTGACAGTGCAGCTACAGAGCCAGCTAGCCAATGAGCAAGTGAAGACCTTGGTGGCCACACTGCCCCTGTTCCCCATGCTGATAACATTTTGCCACTGTCCTAGTTAGTGTAGCTGCTTTCTTGTCTCCCCCTACACATCCACTGCGTTTCAGTCCTTCTACAGACTGTTCTGTACAGCCTCTTTTATGCCATGAGATAATCTTGACCCTGCGGTAGTGTAACTTCAGGGCATCTGCTCACAGAGTGCTCCACGGTCAACAAGACTGGATCTGGTAATGTTCCCTTTTCAGCTCAAAGGGTAGCCTTTTATAAATGTGTGACTGCAATCTCATCACCCATACTTCCCTTAAGGATGATTAAGGTCACCGCTGTTAGAGGGAAATGATGTTGGCGTGACCTACGTGGAGTGGAAGAGCGTAAAGGATGCAGCGGTTCCAGCATAGGTCCTGTGTAGCAGCAAATTAATGGGCAGCATTTTCTGCCCTGTCCTTTCATGTCACACACTAGCAAAGGCTTTTCCTCTGAAAATGGTAGTATAACCGCCCCAATTTTTTTTTTTTTTTTTCACCAGGGCAGCTAAAGATTGGAGCGCAGGAAAACTCAGCAAAGCATTGGAGCTTGGTTCTGCCAAGGATGCAAGCAGGAGGGGGAAGGGAAGAGCGATGGGGAGCAGACTCTGTGCAGTCCTTGAGCTGCAGTCCTCCAGTCAGGGCAGGACCTCCTGGGAGCTGGGAATACTAAGGTGAGAGCTGTGCAAGGCACAGTGGGAGCCCATGCTATGTACAGGGTGTTGTCCCTGTGCAGGGTATGGCAAAACCCTGTTAAGAAACGTATAAGCTGGCCTTTCTGGAGAAACTTGCAAGTGCTCTGGAAAATGGGGAGTGTAAGTCAGGGATGGTGTAAAAATCACCAGGGGATTTTCATTCCCACATGTCAGACTCTTTCCTGATGACCTCCCACTGCTGCCTTGTAGAATACAGAGCAAATGTCTCATCTGGACAGATGTTTGCCTCCTGTTTGAAGAGGCAGCAGTTAAGCAGGTGACTTGTGTACAGGTGCAGTGACGTCTGCATGAAGCAAAACCCTCACCCAAGTCTGTGAGCTTTGTAGGATGTTCCTGTCGGACGTGTGTAAAGACATGATACTTGGGTGAAACACCAAGTTGAGTGAAGTGACCGGAGGGTGCAATGAGATATGCTGTGTTCAGGGGATTTTGACTATTCTGTAGCCATTTTCATCTGCAGGAACTTAAGTAGGGGATTATCCAGAGCCCATCTAGTCCCCAGCAGCAGTGGCCAGATGCTTCAGTCTACGGTGAAGAAGACGCAACAGCTAACCGCAGCCGGGGTAAGGGTGTTTCTGCCTGCCGTTGATGACAGTGTTGGAAACACCCTGCCCATCTACTGGGGGGTGAGCTGGGCTGGATGGGGCTGGTACCCAGCGGGCAGCAGGACCCCCCCCCCCCCCCCCCGTCCCAACGGGCACGGGGGGGAGGCTCCGGTCGGGCCGCGGGCCGGGGGCGCGGTTGGGGCCGGGCGGCTCCCGGTCCCGCCCCCCCCCCCCCGATGCCGGGGCGGAGCTCAGCCCCGGGACTGTATCCACCGCTGCGGGGTAGGGGAGCGGCTCCTGCTGGGTCGCTCCCGGGGATGCTCGACATGGAGCTGAGCTGTGACCCGTCGGAGCTGCAGCCGCTGGTACGACTTCGAGAAGAACTTAACTT
>NW_008795129.1:4257584-4265601 GCF_000699145.1 Aptenodytes forsteri
GGGCGGGGTGCCAGGGGGGGGGGAGGACCCCCCCCCCCCCCCCAGACTGACGGGGCGACCGAAGCCTCCCGCTCCGTGCCCACCGCCTCCGGGCACGGGGGGGAGGCTCCGGTCGGGCCGGGCGGCTCCCGGTCCCGCCCCCCCCGGTGCGATGCCGGGGCGGAGCTCAGCCCCGGGACTGTATCCACCGGTGCGGGGTAGGGGAGCGGCTCGTTTCGGCTCGCGGATGCTCGACATGGAGCTGAGCTGTGACCCGTCGGAGCTGCAGCCGCTGGGGGAGTACGACTTCGAGAAGAACTTCAACGTCCGGGAAGCTAGGGAATGGATGAGGCAGAATTGGTGAGAGGAGAGGAGGTTGCGGCTCCGGTGCATCCCGGACCCCGGGTAGCCTGGTCGGGTCCTGCTGTTTCTAGCGGAGCGGGCCTGGGGTCCTCAGCCCCAAGGAGGAGGAGGAGGTTGGGGGGCTCCTGTTGCAGCGATGGTGCAGGTGCCGGCTGCACGCTTGCGGCTGCCAGGGAAGGGCTGCGGCAGCACATCGAGCAGAGCAAATGGTGGTCGAGGTTGTGCTGCAGTGTGTAGGGAGGTTGTGATGTGGCAAGAGGGCAAGGAGCAGCCACAGATGGCCACCGCAGCCCTTGCATCGGCAAACAGGGCGCTCAGCCCTGCTGTGCTGCCCCAAAGCCTTGGAAAGGAGTGGGACATAACACATGGCCCTTGAGGCTCTAGCTTTCTGGTGCAACTGGCCTCTTTAGGCAAAGAGCATCCTCTGCCTGTAGGGTATCATGTGTAAGTGGATAAAATGCATTGATGTGTTTGCTCGTGACCCTGCTCGCAGGTTACCAGATCCCACCTCGTCCCATCAGGGTCCTGTGGAAATCTCCACGATGTAACAGCTCGCTTTCTTTTCTGCAGTCCCCAGGGTTTTTCCTCGTCAGCTCTGCTCGCTGTCAGGGTAGGCTTCTTGTGACCAAGCCCAACCTTAACATGAGAATGGGAGATCTTTTGTTTCTTGTGAGAGCACTCTGCTGGCTCTACAGAAGCCCGGCTGGAACTAGGTCAGCCTGGGTCTTCCCCTGACTGCTGCCTCTCCTCTACTTGCAGGCACAAGTCTTTATTTTTTGCTGTGGCTTATGTGATCCTGATCTTTGGAATCCAGCATTTCATGAAGGAACGGAGAGGCTACAAACTGCAAGCACCACTGACCCTGTGGTCCCTCAGTCTGGCCTTGTTCAGGTAAGAGCCTTTGCTAAAGCCAGAGACAGCTGTAGACCTTCCCTCAGGAATGGATTTATAGGAAGTTCTGGGTATCCACTATGTCATTAGGGAAATAAATGTTTTTTTCCCCTTGGAGGCCCTTTCCCGTAAGGGGAAGCAAGCTGCTCATACAGGTGGTTGGTTCCCCACCAGAAATACTCCAGCAAGTCAAATGAGTTGCAGAAGGACCACTGGGGACTGTGCTTGAAAATCATTAGTGGGTAGATTTGAATGTGAAGTCTGCAAGAGCAGAGATCCTCGTTCAAAGGGTGCCTGATAATTATAAGTTTGATTTGAGGTCTATTACTTTTAAAAATTGAGATGTTTGGGGATTTTTTTCCCACCTTTTTCTAACCCTGTTGTGTAGGAGGTGGGGAAAAATTCTGGTACGCTCACAGAAGCACCTTTCTTACTGTAAATCTGAAGAAAAGCATGAAAGAGGCTGGGAGGTCCTCTCTGGCCGGTAGCATAAACTGGTTGAATGTATCAAAGTTGCTGACAATCACCAGTCCTTGGGTTGTCTTTCCAGTATGCTTTTATATAGGGGAAAAAAGAATGAGTAGTTGCAATGGCAGGAGAATGATGGTACAAAGACAGGGTTATTTTCCTGCCCATTTTTTAGAGACATCTTTTAAGAACAGCCTGGTACTACTGCCAGGTTCTAGCTCTGATTTCCCCCCCCTCCCCAGCCATGCAAGATGTGAAGATCAATCTAAAATATCTGTTTTCAAACTGTCCAGTCTTACGGTACTGGTTTCCTGCAGTGACCATGAGAATGATTCAGCCCATGCTCTGTAATTAAACAAGCAGATGTCAATTTTCCAACGTTCCCCTCATCTCCACACCTTTTCAGTCTGTTTGGTGGAAGAGAGCAAAACTAGACTACTGCCTCCGTAACTCCAGAGGAGTGTCTCTGCCTACGTGCACAAGTTGGCTTTGGTCAAGTCTGAGGGACACTGGTTGCCCTCTGTGAGGGTAGGGCATGGCAGTGGTCTGTAAAATCACAAGTTGTGGGAAAGGGGGGTTCAGGGCATGACTGTTCACGGTCTGTTCGGAGACAAGCTCATGCGAATGAAACGTACAGGTTGATAACAAAGAAAAAGGGATGTTTCTTCTCATAAGCTGTAGGAACTGCCTGCCACAGGAGGTTGTAAATGCTCCCTGGGCATGCACTGTTGGCCCCTGTCAGGAGATGGGACACCAGGACAATTGTCCCCCTTTTCTGACCAGACGTGGCAGCTCTTACTCTTGAGTGCCTCTTCAAGCAGTGGAAGCAGGGGGTGTAATGAGGGAGCATTCTTTGCTGCTCAGACCGTGGGTGCTGCCATCCTCCAGGAGCTGCCGCATGGTGCCAGGCAAGCCAAAGGGCCATGTTGGTGGCTCACAACCTACTTACTCCTTGTGCCTTGCTGTTGTTCTGGTGTGGGCAGCAGCCCTTCCCTGCTTTGTCTTGCAGAAATATGTGTGTTTGAAATCCTGGCCAAGAGGTCTTGGGCAAGCCTGTGCCCAGTGAACAGGGGGCTGAAACCTGCTCGAAAGTCTAAGAAGACAACAGTTTGTTTAGATGTCCCCAGGACTGCCCTGGGCATCGAGGTGGAGTTAGCTAAACATTCTTGGGTGCAGAGCTGTCGGAGGCTCTGGTGAAGCCTTGGGCACAGTGTTCAGCTCTCCTCTGTTTTTCTTGCAGTGCCATGGGGGCCCATCGGGTCTGGAAGCAAATGGCCTTCATCCTCTCTACCAAGGGATTTAAGCAATCGGTGTGTAGTCCGTCCTTCTACGTCCACCCCATCTCCAAGCTTTGGACCTATTTATTCGTGCTGAGCAAACTCCTGGAACTTGGTGAGTCTGAAACGTCTCCTTATCCCATGTGTTCGTAACTCCTTTGCTTTTACAAGTAGGGGTTTTTTTACAGGTCTCTGCCCAAATGTTATTCGGAGAACAGGGCTGTCTAGCCTTGCACGTGTCACTCATTTTCTCTCTCCCTGTTGCTCAACCCAGACGACATGCTCTGTCTCCACAGGGTTGCAGGCTGATGTTATCGCTCTGGTTTGATCCCCAGGCCAGCACCTGGACTAGGCAATTCTGCACTGGGATGACTGTGGCAAGGGGATGGCAGGCAGGCAGGGGAGGGCTGGGCTTTCCACCCAGTTTCCATCCAAAAAACTACAGAAAAGCTGGTCTGAAGTGCTGTGTAGGTAGAGCTAGGTAAGCAAGCCTGGGGCAAGGGGCTCTTGTACCACAAACGTGCCAGCAGGTAGGTGCCTACATGGGCTTTATCAATACAGACAATTCCGATGGGAACCGAGGTTTTGGTGGGATCAAGCCACATAATGGCCTCAGCATTGCAGCTCGCTCATTCTGCCTCACATGAAAACTTGCGCAACTGCTGTGCTTTTACCTGACTAACAATGCACCTCTCCCCTGACCCAAGGTGACACCGTGTTCATTGTTCTCCGGAAAAAGCAGCTCATCTTCCTCCACTGGTACCACCACATTACCACGATGGTCCTGACCTGGTATAGCTATAAGGATATGGTGGCTGGCAGCGGCTGGGTTGCAGTCTTGAACTTCAGTATCCATGCTGTCATGTACTCCTACTACGCCGTGCGAGCTGCAGGCTTCAAGGTATCCCGCTTCATTGCCATGGCAATCACCGTTTCACAGATGCTGCAGATGCTGGCATATGTAATAATGAATATCTTGATCATCTTCTGGATGGAGGATAACGTCTGCCACACCACCTGGACAATTATTTTCCTTTCATTCCTGTTGTATTTCACTTTCCTGGGGCTCTTCTGCAACTTCTTCTTCAAGACTTACCTGAGGAACACCCAGAAATCAAAGGGGGAATAAAACCAGGGAGGGAAGAGGAGACTGGGGTGGAGGGGGGGGAGAGGGAAAGGGGAAACTTTTACTCCTGTCTGGAGCTCAGATGCCTGATGGGACAGGTGTGATGGGGGTTAGGAGGAGGTCACTCTGGATAACAGCCTTCAGATTAACTTGCGCATTGGCCTTTGGTGTGTCTGCCTTGCAGTGGGTGGCATGCCAGAGTGAGGTGCGGGTTGTCGCAGGCTGATAGCAGGAGGAGAGGGGAGGTGGCCAGGGGCTGGAGACCTCAGAGCCGTGGTTCTGCTTTTTCCTCTTCTCTGCATCGCTCGGGTTTGCCTTGTGCCTTGCCTCCTTCCCAGGGACTGCTTGGATCCTGCATATGCCAAGTCTCTCCTTGGGAAAAGGTAAGGAAACTCTTCTCGAAACAGCACTGCCCACTCCATGGTCCCCAATTCTGGGGGAGAGCAGGAGAGCAGAGCCCAAACCTGCTGCTACTCTGTGTGCGGGGTAGCCCCGGTAGGTTGCCAGTGGGAACAGCACTGAACTGGAGAATCCCTGCTGTTTTTTAAGGTTGTGTAGGGAGGGGAAACAGAACGTCTTTTTCATTCTGGAACCAAACTTGTAAGGCTCCTTCAGAGCTGCTCTTCCCCTTCAGACCAGCAGCTTCTTCTGGCCAATATGATGCTGCCTGGTTTTAGGCTCACCCTGTTAACGTAGGGAGAGGAGGAACCATTCCCTACCTCATTCAGTGACCCTCTTGGTTCTGGGCCATGATGAAGATCCCACTCTGCCTCTGTATGCTGGTACTAGGAGGGCAGGACGTGGGCCAAGGCACTCACGTGCCCTGGGACCAACCTTGTCACACGTTTGTACCACGGCCTTGCACAAGTCTTCCCTGCCATCTCTGTGCCTCAGCTTCTCCTCCTAGCTTGGAGTAGTACTGACCCCTTCGCACCAATCTGTGGGGACAGGGGCTGCTTAAAGAGCATTTTGTGGCCAGAAGAAGCCTCTTCCAACTGCAAAAGTAACCTGTGTCCTCAAACAGAGGATGAGAGCCTCAAGCTTCTTGGCTAGCAGGTGAAGCCCTGCCGGGATGCTTCCCTTCCCTAGTTTACACCAGTTTGGGCTTTACCAGCGTAGCAGTGATGTTGGCCCTCAGTCCCTGCCCCTCCCTCAGCTCCCTTCCCCTGGGACTGGGATAAGTGCTGTCCCCACTGGCATCTGCCTGGGCTGAGCTGGTAGCAGGAGGCTGACAGGACCCCGTGGGAGGAGCTTGTGACCCATAGCCCCAGCAGGGGCTCAGTGGGGTCCTTCCCAAGTGCCACACACTCCCTGGAGCTCCACAGGAGGGCCCTGGGTGAGGAGATGAGCGGTGGTGCCTCCTGCAGCCAAATCCCATCCTCTGCTCATAGGAGCACAAACGTACAGCAACACCAAGGCTGTGAACTGAGTCCAAGCAATGACCTGACTAGTGCCTTACCTGATCTGCTGTAAATGCTGAACTGGCAGACACAGGTTGAAATGTTGCCCTTCATACCGGTGATCCAGCTTGAAAGGAGCTTCTGGGCGATGGGGTTATCCAGTGAGACGTGAGGGGCTCTGCCTGGGCTCTCCCTTCTCCTCTGTGGTGCAAGGAACTGAATCCCATCATCTCTAATGGCTATTATCCAGGGTGTGCCCCTTGTACGATATTAAACAGTCTATTTAACTTGATCCTGGGAGCTGAGCAGGACCCAGCTCTGCCCTGCAGAACGTGTCAGACATTGCCTATGGTCCCAGCCCTAGGGCCAGCCCCGCGGGCTGGAGGCAGAAGGGTCCAAAAGCCAGCTCCTCTCAGGGTGCGTCTGCCACTGTGTGATGTGTAAAAATGACTAATAAATGCTGTCATGTATATATTGATTTATTTGATGCCTTTTTCATACCTGACCTTTGTTCTGAACTGTGAGAGAAGCATTGCTTTCTCCATCTTGATCCTGCGTCTTCCTGAGGGTTAGCAACAGCGAGGTGTCCCACAGGCTCTGTCCCTCTGTGCTTCCCCCTTCTGCAGTCACCAGCAGCTGGTCCTGCTGCCCAAGCCCCTTTGCTCACCACCAGGGAACTAGAAATGAGAGAGAGATGGTAAAAAATCAGGCTTTTGTTTTACCATCCTAACTGAGCGTGTGGCTGCTCGAAGGCACTGTGCTTCATAAAGCCAAGACGAGCCTCGGAGCCTGAGTCTGGCCAGGAGCACCCCAGCGCCCGTGCCTCTGGGTGGGTGCTGGCTCCTACCTGGTGAATGAGAGTTGGCCTTTTGAGGCAGTGGGCTGGAAAGCTGCCGCAGGGCTGTGGGCTGCACTTCCCACCCCGGGAGATGGCAGCAGCCTGTGCCCTGCCCAGCCTTCCCTGACGAGCAGGGCTCCCGCTCTGGACTTTACTACCCACTCCAGTGTGGTGGGTAGGAGCGGAGCAGCACCTTCCCCGGCTTTGGGAAGTGCAGAAGCAGGCAGCTGAGGTGATGGTGTTTGGGGAAGAGGGATAAACTGGCCTCCATGTTTGGAAGCTCTCTTTAGAGGGGGGATGGTGAACACATGGGAGTAATGGGGTGACCGCTCTCCTGCATGGTGCTATTTGGGGCACTTTCTGTGACAGCCATGGTCCCGGTGAGGCAGCCTCCACCTCTCTCCTCACATGTGCCTACGGCTGCCGCAACAGCGCTCCCTCAGCTGCACCAGGCATCCCCGCAAGCACAAGAGCACTGAAGAAGTTGTATTTCCACAGTTGCTCTTGTCCGCCTAAACTGCCTGCCGTGGTCTTGGTGCTTCAGAGGTGATGCTCTGTGGGATGAGGTCAGCTGCCCAGCTGCCCTTGCTCTGCTGGAACTGCCCTGCTCAGCGGTGCAGAGCAGGGCACTGGAGGCAGGGCTCTGCATCTCCAGAAGGCTTTATCTCTGGAAGAGCTCTTTGCTGCCGGTCCATCTGTGCAGGCTGCTGGGGTGGGAAGTATCTTTCACGGCACAGGAATCATCCCAGCAGAAGGAAGGTCTTGCAGGGACCCTCTCTCCCCCTCCAAGAGGCATTGCAGCTTTTCAAATGGCCACATCCCTCCTCCCAGAATGAGGGTACCCCCTTTCCATCGCTGCCAGGAGGGCTTGCCTTACCTTGCCCGCCCTATGCCCTCCCCAGGGAATGCACGCCGTGGGCCCAGCATCAGCCCCTTCGCCCTGCTGTTCTTTCTGGCTAAACAAGAAATAACAATAAATTGCCCAGACCTAGGCAGGGGAAGACTTTGATTTCTCCCATGTTTTATATTGCTGCTGCTGCTGTTTGGCAAGTTGTCTGGAGTGCTGAGCTGTGGGTGTGAGGAAAGTGACGGTGCTTGCTGGGGCTCGGGGAGCTAATAACGGCGTCCTTCCCCAGGTAAGTGCTATTTCCCTGAAGCTTTGTGGAAATGACTCCTCCTGGTACTCTGTGAAGAAGAGAAAAGTCCTTGTTACGTGTTGCTGGTGAGCTGAAATAGCTGGCAGGCCTGTTTTGGAAGGGATGTATCTTGAGTTTTTGTCTCCTTTTGTTATTTTTTTACTTTGAGGGCACAGACAGCAATTAGTTGCCGCTCTTGTGCGGGAGTTGTTGCTCAGGGGGAGCCCTGGTCCCCACTGAAGGCGCCTTTGAGGACCCTTGTGCAGCCGGAGCAGCTTGGCTTAGGGGCGGCTGAAGGGATGTGGGGAGGACACGGGGTGCAGGAGAGCAGCCCTGCAGCTCCGGCGCAGGCCGGGCGGGGGACGCGCTGCAGAGGGGAAAGACTTCAAGAGCAGGAGGAGACGGAGCCCCAGGCTGCAAGAAGCGGTGAAGCAGGGCTTGGAGAGCCGGCGGGGACCGGGAGAGGCGAAGGATTTTTCCGGAGGCTTTTCCCCTCCTCCGGACGCGGGCAGGAGCGCGGCACCTCTCAGCCCTGCGCT
>NW_008795129.1:4265771-4286576 GCF_000699145.1 Aptenodytes forsteri
CGGTGAGGAACGTAACCCCCCGCCCCAGGCTCTCCCGTGCCTGGCTGCAACCAGGTCCTACAAGGCGATTAAGACAGAAATTAGAGCCGCCTCTTACAGCTCTCTATCTACCTCAGCCCAGCTTTTAGTCTCTCCAGCAGGAGCTTGGATGCTCAAATCCAGTCTGCAGTTTGGAGCTCTATTGAGAGACCCTGGTAAAAGCTAGCATGCACCAAGCAAGAGATGGCAGAGAACAGGTCCCCATTGTGTTGACGGTAGGAGACTAGCCAAAGACGGTGGTGTGCTGCTTTTCAGCAGAGAGGGGAAACGCTGACGGCAGCCACTGAGGAGACCCAACTGTTGGGTGCACTTTGCATTAGCCTTCAGATAAAGACAGCTATGAGGAAATGGATAGCACAAGCCATGCCAGTGTTGGGGGCTAAAATACTGGCCTTGAATAAGGAAAGCGCAAGTAAGAGAGTATTTAGGTAAATGGGAATTTTTCAGACCATCTGGGCGTGGTGAACTTCACGCAAAGCAATCCCAGAAATATTTGCTGTTATCTTTGAGAACTACTGGGGGACAGTGAGGCATGGAAAGACTGTAAAATGCAAGCTTTGTACCCCCCCTTCAAAATAGGGACTGGGGTCAAAAGCCAGGAACTGCTGACAGTTAAATCCCCTCACCCACCCACAGTCCAAAAAATGCTGGAACAAATAATATGACTACTTGTAAGCACTGGAGATGAGCAGGAGCCGTATGGACCCGTCAAGAACAGAATCTGGTCAAAATAATCTGATTTTCCTCTATGACAGGGTAAGGGCATGGTGAAGAAGAGCCCTGGCTGCCATTTAAGTGGCTCTTAAGGATGATGTAGGTGGGATGTCGGGTAGGTACAAAATCCATTCGATAATTATACCCAGAGAGTTATCTATGGTTCACTGTTGAAAAGGAAGGGGTCTGTTGAATGAAGTTCAGGGACAATTGTTCCGGGTCTGGTTTTGTTCAGCATTTCCAGTAATGACCTGGATGATGGAGGAGAATGTGCACTTGCTAAATCTGCAGATTGGGAAGCATCCAGTGACAAAGTTACTTGCCGGGACCCCACCCAAAGTTACTTTAGCAGGACCCTGCTAAAAACCACCTGCTTGGGTTGCAGTACCAAGGAGATACAGCTAGGGAGGTACTGGGGACTTGTGAGAGAGAGAGGTCCTGGAGAAGATCTGTAGGACACCTGCTGTATTTGTGCTGGACCAGAGAGCATGATGTCTATGTCCTGGCCCCACGGGGAGGGAGCCAAATGTAGGAGGCTGTACTGGCTCAGCTGCATCAGGAAGGCAGGTGGCATTTGGAAAGCAGGGGACGTCTCCCAGAGCTCTCTGCTGCCAACTTGCTCACTTCTTTATTTACTGTTGGCCATCTCTGGTGCCTGCAGATTTTAAGGTTTTCCCAAGGTTGTGTCAGTTATTTGGTGCCATTGTACAAAGCGCTCTCAGCTCAGAGCTGGTGCGTGGTTTGCCATCTGGTCTGGATCCTACATGCTGCAATACCTCTGACTGCAGAAACAGACCCCACCATCTTCTCCGTACAGGATTGGGAAGGAGAAACTTGAACCAACTAGCCAGCCTGCAGAGCCACTGGCCACACACTTGCATACACCAGTTGCCTCATGTGGGTACTGACCGAGTCTGTCCTGCTCAGAAATCAGTCTGGTCTGGCGTAACATTAATTGAAGTAACTGCATGGAAAACCTCAGGCTGAAAAATCAGTACCTAAACTAGGTTTGACTTTTCCCCACTGGCTCCAACAGGAGCTTATGAGAACAGTGTGCTGGAGTCGGCCTTCTGCTCTGTATATTTGGGCATATCTTTCATCGGCTGAATCCTGCAACGGTCAGCAGCAGCCAGCCTCATACACCCCCACCCCAACTGAACCTCATCTTCTCTGCAGGACAAGTCGAGGATCTTCACAAGCATCATAGCAACACAGAGAACAACCAAAGCTGCACAGAAACTGCTCAAGGCAAAGCGCAGCTACTAGAGCAGGTTAAAAGGGAAGGAGGAGCTCGTGTTGCTCTTGGCTTCAGCTGGGGAGAAGAGAAGGGAGAATTTTCTTTCCCTCCATAGACACATCACCCAAGTGAAAGGGAAGCTGGGTCTCCCTTCAATTTCTTCTCCAGGCAAAGCTGCGTCTTTTTGAGAGATGCTTGTTCTGGCTTTGCCATGTTCCCACCTGTGCTTGAGACCAGCACGGAGTGGAGGGGCAGGGTGGGTGGAAAGGGTGTAGGGGAAGGACCAGGTGTGTAAAGAGCTCAGCTCCTTCATCAAGGAGTAGGAGAGGGTTGTGGCACCACCTGGCTTGGGTTATCAGGGAGAGGAGTTAGACTCAGCTGCGAGTCAGGCTCAGTGGAGGAGAGGGTATTAGAGAGAAGCCCAGGTCCTTCTTTCTTCCCTTAGGGGGAAGAGCCATGGCAGAGAAGGGAGTTAAGCACAATAGCACCAAGACAAGGCATGTGTTCGGTGGAAGGCTGCTGGATGGAGGCTCCAGCACAGAATGGAGACTAACCACTGAAACTACCTCAGCAGCACTGGTGCCCAGTGGCAAGGTAGGATCCAGGTTACAATGAATGGTCTTGTCTTGGATGCGCTATGTCTATGTTTTAGATGTTTATGCTTGATCTTTGAATGCACGTTGCAGATAGGGTCGTGCTTCCAGCAGTAGCTGTTCCAGTGCAGGGTAACTTGGCTCCCTCATTTTGGATTAACTCAGAGCAAAGAATAATTTTGTTACAGTGAAGCTGGGCTGACATCTGTGACTGCTTTCAGCATCTGCTCATCAATACCTTCAGCAGCAGCGGCTCCCTGTGGAATAGGCTTTGGCAAAGACTGAGTGGTTCATATGATTTGCTTGTGAGGGACCTCTTACTGCGTCCTAGTGAGGATCCCTTCTTAGCGAAGAACTTACTTCCTCTCTGCATGTTAACAACATTGCAGAAACCTGGTTTATGCCAGGTTTGCCTGTCCATTCATCCAAAGAACATAGTTTGTTGTGGTGATGTGTTTTTGTTTGGGTTTTTTTTTCCTAAGAGAAAAGTAAAATATTGGGGCTGTGCTTTCCCCTTGGAGCGTGTGCCTGATGAAGGGAAAGGAAGCTGCACTGGGTAGGGATGTCCTGCTCCCCTGCTGCACGTGGAGCTTCCTTGGGCCCTTGGTGGAACCCGCTTGCATCCCTCTGCATTGGCTGAAGCAGCAGGTCCCCCTGGTGCCTGTACATCTCAGGAGAGCCACCTCTGTTTTACAGCTTTCCCAACAGAAACTGCGCAGGGGGAACTGGGGGAACTGGCTGTTCAGAGTGGGAGTGCCTGTAGGGGCTCCCCTGCCCTGGGCTGCCGGGAGATCAAAGGCACTGGCCCCATCCCGCACGGCGGGGAAGCCTGAGCCAGGAGAGGCTGGACCTTCCTGCCGCAGTGGGTGCATGCAGACAGGGAGCAGGCTTGTTTTCCCTCCACGGGCTTTTGCTGTCCTGAGGAGCCAGGTGTTTGATTTGTAAGTGAGGAAGAGAGATGGCCCCTCCAAACCCCAGGCCCCTGTTCTGACTCGGGCTGCCTCGTGCTGGCGCTCCCAAGGATGCTCGCTCTCGCCTGGGCTGCTGGCGCTTGATTTCTGAGTCTTCAGATGCAGGTTTGTGCTCTCAATAACCAGACAGGCAGAAGCCTTAAAGGGATTGTGCCAACTTTTATTTTATTATCTTTTTTTGGAAATGGGATTTGGAGAAGGGAAGGGAAGGAGATGTGCAAGGGGGAGCTGATTGTTGCAAAAGGGGATGCTTTGGATGTACACTGGCAAAGGTGTTCCTGTCTGACTGGAAATGACTGAAGCAGTAAAGCATGACAGGCAGGATGCTGCCTCGGTGGATGTGCTTGCTTTATGGGTTTTTTTGTTTTAAGGTCTACTTTGTAGGTTATTTCACGTACAAAACAAAAAAGCATATTTTAATGTCTATATATGTATTTGTATATATGTAAGATATATATACACACACATATTTTATATCCTTACAACTCCCAGTTCCTAAAGGCTTCAAGTCTGAAGGGCCATGTGTATATACGCATTATAAAAAGAGATGCCAATCGATTGAGACACGGCTTTCCTTACTGGCTGTGTGATAAATAAGTGGGCAAGACTTCTTTAACTGAAATCTCGCACGCATGCAGGGAGAAGGGGTCAGCCAAGCACCAAATGGCAGCCCCTGCGTTGCCCTGTCCCTGGCTGTTCCCTGCAGGGGTGGCATCTGGCTGCCCGTGCTGTCCTGGGGATTTGGGGAGCTCACCCCTGGGGTCTTGGGGGGGCAGATTGAAACACACTTGGTTCTGCTGCCCATGGGTCAGGCACCCCGCACGTCGGGGCTCCTATTTCCCCATGGGGCTTCCAGTAGACTGTTTTGGTTTCTTTACCACGAAGGAGGAGGTTTGGTGGGCAAGAGGGGAAGGGGTTTGGGAGGGGAAAGACAGTCAAAATTCACCATACGATAGTTAGACAAATCTTCATAGAGGTCCGTCTGCCTGCTCACTGCTCGCTCTCGCTCTCTCTCGCTCTCTTGCTCTCTCATGTTCACTCTCATTCTCTGCAGGACGTACGCTGTTGTAGGGCTAAAGGTCTCCTTTTATCAGGCTAAGGTCAAGTCCCTGGTTGGCGGAGGGCAGCCCTTCATACGGGCCTGTCCACGGCGTATTGGCAAGGGCTCAGATTGGAAGCTGCCGTCTGCACCGCCGGGTAGGTGAAGTTAGCGTGCTGCTTGGCCTTCAGCCGCAGGCTGGCCAGGCTGGAGTTGCATGTGTCCCTGTACATGTAGGGGCTGGCTGTTGAGGCGTAAGGACAGGCACTGGATGAGACAGCAGAGTTGAGGCTCGGGCTGTTCAGGTTGTTGATGTTTCCCAGGTTGTTGAGGCTGGAGGCCGGTACTCCGGTCACCGCGGAAGGGACCATGGATGAAGGCATGGTCATCGAGGCGATGGAGCTGGGTGGGGAGAACATGGGCTGGGAGGAGAGGGGACTGACGTTCATGGAGTTGAAGAACGGGAAGCTCTTGGCCGAGAGCGGGCTGGTGGCGAGCCCCTTGGTGGCCCAGTTGTTGTAGGAATAGCTAGAATACATGTCGTCGTAAGGCTGCATCAGTCCGTTGAACTGGGCTCCAAAGCTGTTCTTGCACAGTTCGGCCTGTTGGTTCCTCTCCCGTTTCCTCCACTTAGCTCTGCGGTTTTTGAACCAGACCTGAGAGAGAGAGAGAGAGAGAGAGGGAGGGGAAGCGAATCGCTCTGGGCTGTCCCTGGAAGGGGCCTTGCCCCAGTCCCTTTGCCCAACAAGGCAAGAGCTGTTGAAGGGCCGGGGATGCTCCCAGGGACCTGGGAAGCTGAGCATCAGGGAAGTGTTGCAGCAAGATGTCTGGGCTGCAGGGTCATCTCCCAGTGAGAGTCACCACCTCGATCAAAACCCAACCACTGCCATTTTACAACGCACAGAATAACCCACCTCACTCAACAAACGGATGCCCTTTACAAGGGGAAAAGGGAGGAAAATACTTGCCGTATTTCCAAGTGACCACAGCCCAAGAGGAGGGGTTGGGGTTGTGTGACTTGGGAGCAAAGTATTTGGGGGATGTGGTTTGAGAGCTGCTGAGTGGAGGAAATAACCTCTCTTGTTTTGACTTCACCTCAGGACCAGCTTGGGGTGGGGTGTTAGAAGTCTATCTTCTAACAGGAAAATCTGTTAGTGTTGGAGGGACTCAAACAATATAACTTCCTAGAGTGTGGAAGCTGCTGGAAGGCTATTCATGGTGCTGCTATCTCATATTTCTAGTAGCAGAGAGAAGCTCTCATTCCAGCTGGAGCCCTGCCACGCTATGCCTGTGACTGCACAGTGGTTTGGGAACGCCAAAGAGTGCCCTCCAGCAAGGCTAAGGCTGGGGGACGATGGCACTGCAAGGAAGGGGTCTGCCGGGTCGGGGCAGCCAGCTGGTGGGGCTCTGTGGGGCAGAGCCTGGGCTTTGCATCTCCCTGTGTTATTGCAAGGTGGCACTGGATGGGGAAGGCACCACCAGCACGGGGTGTGTGCGTGGCTGGATGTGTCAAATCTTGGGTGTAGAGCCTGGTGAGGTGTTTTCAGGACAGGGACATTTTCTAGTGCCCCTAATTCCTTCCTTGGTTTGGGGACAGCTTGGTGGCTTGTATCACAGCTGGCTTCCTCCCCACAAGCTCGAGCCCGGGAAGGTGGGAGGGCTGCAGTCCTACCCGAACTCGTGCCTCCGTCAGGTTGGTCCAGACTGCAATCTCCTCCCTGGTGCTCATGTCTGGGTAACGGTTTCTCTGGAAAGTGGCTTCCAGCTCCTGGAGCTGCTGGCTGGTGAAGTGCGTCCTCTGCCTCCGCTGCTTCTTCTTGAGCGAGCCGTCTTCAGGGTTGGAGTCGTCCGTCTGGTTTTGCTGGGACTTCTCAGTGTCTGTGCGAGAAAACAGAAAGGTGGGAGAGATCCCCTGAGTTAACTCGGAGGCTTGGATGCATTTGGGGAGCCCGTCCTTGGGGCAACCAGAGCGTGCTCAGTGAGGTCCCCCTCTGCTGCGGCCACCAGCAGCTCCAGCTGCACCCACAGGAGTGGTCCTGTCTCCCTCCCTCGCCCTTGCGAGCAGGCATCCACCCTGCACCAAAACCCACGGCCCCTTGATGCAGCACGGCTTGCCCTCATTTAACTGCTGTAATGGATGTCAGCTTCCAAGTGACTGGATTTGGATTTTCCAAACTTCCAATCGCTGGTTTTCATTAGTCGCAGTTAAGATGGGTGATAGTGGCAGAACTTACCCAGGCCGGCAGTTTCCTACTCTGCTTAAAACTCTCTGCCTAAGGCGCCCTTTAGAAAAACTGAATGGAAATTGCCACTTATGACACAGCAAAAGATCCAGTAGTGGTTTTGTGGACAAGTGATGGGAAAAGGCAAATTGCCAATGATAGCAAGTTGAGGTTCTTAAATTACCTAAACCTGAGGAGCACAAATTTTTATCCTTCCTCCCTTCTTACTCCTCTACCTCCTTACTTAGGTGCACGTATTTTTATTTTTTAAAAGTAGGAAAAGGCCTCTCCTAGACCTTGCCATGAAGTACTCCAGCATCTCCCTGTCCTTCTGCCCCTGCCCACCTCCTCACTCGGAGATCCCTCATTTCGTTGCCCCTTAAATGAACATCTTTAAACTCTCCAGCGTTCACGCTGGTACCTAAATGAAAAGTACAGCTCAGCCTCCTCCTAGGCATTAAGCCCGGGCCTTAATGCTGAGCCTTGGGCTGCCGTGGCTGGAGGTGGGCAGCCAGGTACTTCTCTGTGCCACAGCCCCTCCTGGGCCTGTCGGTACTCTGCAAACAGGGGCAGAATGCAAATATAAATATCTTCCATCATCAAAAGAAAATGTCACATTTGAGCACTTGGGCAATCTATGGAGGACAACTACAAGGAGGAAAGCTACAGCTCGTGTTTAATTCTGCTGGGAACCAAGACAAGTCACCACAGAAGAAAATTATTCCAGTGAAAATAAATAATTTCTGATGTTTGCCGCCTCCTTCCTCTGATCTAGAAGCAAGGTGAAGCAGTTCCAACTGAAAATCAGGTTTTCAGCAGGGAGGGGAGGTAGTCTTTTACAGTGGGAAATACTCAGCTAAACTAAGTAGAAATCCTTGCAAACAGTTGCCAAACTGTTGCATCCGGGAGAAGAACCTTTAAAAAATTCTGGCATCATTCTGCTGAGATTCAGATTAAAAGGATTTTTTTTGTTTGGTTGTGGTTTTTTTTAAGTGGAAGCTAGCTTAAAAGGCTTCAAAGTTCAGAAAAATCCTAACGTGGAAGATGTCTTGTACAGCCCCTTAAAAAGCAGGGAGGCGAGAAAACAGTAACCTGGAATACAGCTGGGGGAGGAAAAAAAGGGTTCCTCAAGTCAGATGGATGTGCTCTGGAAAAATATGCCCCATAAAAGCTAAATGGAAAAGAGAGAGCCTAAGAGAGAGGCTGAAAAGCATCTGAGCCCCGACAGAGAAAGGACTCCGCTGCAGGGCAGCGCTGTACCCAACAGCAGGTGCTTTAATGGAGCCCGGCCCTGGGAGACACTCCTGTCCCAGGAACCTGGTGCCACTACCCCATTCCCGTGGCAGCGTGTTAATTCAGAATCCTCTCCCTGTTGTTCCTGGGAAAACCCTCCTTGCACCCGCTTTTCTCCAAAGGGAGCAACGCTGGAGTCGCAGAGAGCGTTTGCAGGACAGGCACTAGCTCTTCATGGAGGAAAACCTGTGTGCGGTCAGAAAAGGTTTGTTTCTACGGGTATGCGTTGCATTGACTGAAGCAATGTGGATTCCCCGCAGGCTCCCCACCAACCGCCTCCGCTTCTGTGGCACGTTTAATGCTATTCACCAGCAGGAAAGCTAACGCAAGGAGAGCGAGCTGGCTATTGCTCACAACAGCAGGGTGCAAGCTGGTTCTGCTGAGCAGGAAGGTGCTGTCTGCTGTTCCCAGTGCCAGGACCAGTTTGTGTTTCCATCCAGGGTGTACCCGCAAGAGAACTTTCCCAGTGCACTCTTGAAACAGACGAAGCCATAGGGCCTGAAAAGTGGAACGGTAGGAGCTGGCTGTGGTCTCGTGGTACTCTCCTTGTTCCCATGAGCATCTTCATGTGGGGATCCCACGTTCAGCAGAACTCTTGGAAGCACGCTCTTAATGGGGATCTTTTTTACAGTGGTTCTTGCCAAAGAGATAAAACTGATTTCTCTAGCTCAGTGCTCTAAGCCAGTGTTGGAAGAGGGAGATTCCTGCATTATCCAACTCTAAAACAGATTAAAAGGGGAGCGATGCCACCACATTTGAGCTAGTTATTAGGAATGGCTCAGTACAGATGAAGGGACAACATTTGGGTTGTTTGTTCATCTGCTAAGTCTGGGTTAATTAAGAGCCTGATACATCCAGGGGATATGTTCCCACAAGAGCCCCTGACAAATGCGGATTTCCAAAGGGGCTGCTGCGAAGCAGGAGGCTGTGCCCTAATCAGGAGCTCCTGCTCAGGACGGCCCTTCTTCACGCAGGAAGAAACTATACCAAGAGGGAAGGAGAACGGAGCGGAGGTACCACTGGCTTATGGGCTGCATCTGGGTGGAAGAGCTCACTAAGTATCTTGCTTTGGTATTTATCTTCTCCACACCTTCTGGTGTAGAACTTTCCATAAATCTTGTGAAGTCCAAGGAGATGTAGGAATCCTGACTTTGAGCCTGGAAAAATCTCTGCAGCTACACATTCTTCTTATTGTCCTCTCTGTTTCCGTACCTGCTACCTGTGGCTCTTCCTGAGCATTGCTTATAGGGAGTGTCATGTCTGTTTCTGCTTCTTCTCTAGGCAGGGGAAAAGCGCCCTCTGTAAATGGTGCAGAGCTTAGGCGTCGCAGCGGGGACCAAAAGTGTGGCAATACAGGGAAACAAGGGACCTCGCAAGAAGGAGAGACCCTGTGGGTGCCCTGAATCCATGCTGAGGAGCAGAATACGGGCAGATGCAGGGCAGTTCCTCACCTCCTCCCTCCTCATCCTCGCTCTCCCCCTGACCTGAAACCTGACAGAAGGTGTGACAAACCACGCCACGCCATCGGAGGACACTTGGGATCTCAGAGAGCTGAGCCCAGACAAACAAGGTTTGTGCTCCCTTCCTCAGGATCTCTTGCTCTGCTTCCTTCATCCTCAGAGTCAAGGAGGAGCAGGGAGGCTGCTCTCTTGAGGAGAGGCAAGAAGTGCCAGAAGCACAGCCCTGCCCCGTCCCGGGCAGCCCTCGGTGGTGTGCTCTGCTCTGCCTGACACCGGTGACTTGTGGCTGCCGTTGGCCTGTCTGGTGCGAATGCACAAGCTGCCAGCCTCTGCATGCAGGTAGCACTGGCAAACACCCACCTCCCGGAACCATTTTACTTCTAGACCGTTTAAGACAGTGGGGAGTGACATAGCCAGGCACCCAGCCTTTATTGTCAACCCAAAATAGGTTGTGGAATATATCTCGTGCACGTTCGCCCACTCAATGAAACGACTGCAGTCATAGCTGGAATTAGCTGCTCATGCCTAATGGAAAAAAAAATCAGCTCCTAAATTGGCAGTTCTGCGGCGTGCCAGGGTGGGCTTGATCGGGAAGGCCACTTGAATGGAGACGACCGCCGTGCATCCAAAGCAGCTGACGAGGAGCCACTGAGCTTGGGGATGTGCCCAACTAAGGTACGTGTGCACTGGGGAATTCGGCGGGTGGATTCTCTGACCATAGTTATCCCAGCGTAACTCTGTTCATGATACTTGCTCTGGGGAATTCTAATCTGCATCATTCATTCAGGCCCCTCACTACAAGAAGGATGTTGAGGTGCTGGAGCGTGTCCAGAGAAGGGCAACGAGGCTGGTGAGGGGTCTGGAGAACAAGTCTGATGAGGAGCGGCTGAGGGAACTGGGGTTGTTTAGCCTGGAGAAAAGGAGGCTGAGGGGAGACCTCATCGCTCTCTACAACTCCCTGAAAGGAGGTTGTAGCGAGGTGGGTGTCAGTCTCTTCTCCCAAGTAACTAGCGATAGGACGAGAGAAAATGGCCTCAAGTTGCGGCAGGGGAGGTTTAGATTGGATGTGAGGAAAAATTTCTTTACTGAAAGAGTGGTTAAACATTGGAACAGGCTGCCCAGGGAAGTGGTTGAGTCACCATCCCTGGAGGTATTTAAAAGACGAGTAGATGAGGCACTTAGGGACATGGTTTAGTGGGCATGGTGGTGTTGGGTTGATGGTTGGACTCGATCTTAGAGGTCTTTTCCAACCTCAATGATTCTATGATTCTATGATTATGCTTATTAGCTTTTGCACACAGGTGAGCCTGGAGGCTTTACGCGGGGAGCAGCAGGCTGTCCCCGGCCCTCGCCTCCCCTCGCGCTGGCAGCTTTGCATTGTCCTGCCGCATCCAGAGCAACAAGGGATGGAGCAGTCACAGGACAGATGCAAAATCCAGGGGAAGCCATAGCATTTGGTAGCTGATTTCTGAGCAGGTGTGAATGGTGGTGTTTCTTCTTCAGAGCCTGATAAAGAATGCGGTAGGCTTGGGGTTTGTTCAGCCTTTGGGAATGGTCAGAGGCACCTCCTTGGGACAAGAGCAGCCCACTGTGGAGCCTTGCACCAAGGCACAGACGACCAGGCTTTTTCAATTAAAGCAGGGGCAAGACAGTATTTCTCTTCCTTCTTATTGCCCGAACCTGGAAAGTTCAGCCCAAGGTTAACCCGCAGCATGGAAAGTTTCAAGCTAAGCAATTTAAACAGAGTTTAAAAAAACAAAAGGGCAGTTTGTAACTAGGTGCAGCCTTCTGTGCCTTGGATGAGATTTCCAATGTTGCGGGGAGAGCTCTCCTGCTCTGGGGACCCAGTTGAGGCAAATACAATAAAATCTTGGTTGGGCAGTGACCCGGCTTGCCTGACTCATGCCCTCTGTCAGCTGTGGCTTCCTGCAGCTGGGGCCAGGCAACCCCATCACCAGGATGGTGCTCTCGCCCTCCTGATGGCTGTCATTGTGATACACACCCCTATGCCTTCCCCCTGCTTGCTGGGACGGCTGTGTGGCTGCGGCACTGTGCTGGCTCGCGGTACAAGAGGAAGCTCAGCATGTCCCCGGGAGAACCGCAGCCAGCTCCTGCAAGCCACTGGCCACCCGGATCCACCCGCAAGGACGGGTCGGGGCTTCTCTTGCATCTTAAGCCTTGCACTCACCGCTGTGGTCCTGTCCTTTGCAGCTGTGCTCGTGTTGAGGGGTTCCGGAGTCCGAGAGAGACAAGGCTGGGCTGCGAGCCTCCGCATCTGCCAGCAGGTTGAAATCCATGGGGCAGGGATGGGTGGCGGAGGAGGAGGAATCTGAAAAAGCAGCAGGCACAGGCTGATTAGGGAGATGAATCTCTGTGTGTGACCTCTCCCCACCCGCCCTGGGAGGGACTTGCCAACCCTTGAGGAAAGGTCTAGGAAAAGCAAAGGATCTCTGCGTGATCCTTGGACCCCTTTGAGTTTCCTGGCTGGAAAATGGACATGCCAGGCTTTCTGCTGAGCTTCCCTATAAATCAAAGATCATCTAGTGACACTTCTATTTGCAGCCTTCAGAGAAAGATCCTCCAATTTATAGGTGACATTCAGACTGAAATAGCAACGCCGGGAGCATGCTGTGTAACGGAGATCTGAGGAAGTGGTTCTGGGCCAGCCAAGGGCTGTTAGCACCTTCCCCAGACATCCCGCCTCTCCCATCCTCCCTGCCCAGCTTCACTCCTCTTTCTCCCTCGCTTCTCCATAAACCGGTCAAGCCCAAGTAAAGCTGTCCAGAGAGCACTAACGCAGATGTACACGCACACATCCCAAAAGAAAAGCAGTCCTGTGCGTGGCACTCATAGGAAGGCACGTCTGCCTGCACAGCCGCTGCTGCGAGCAGGGACCTGGGGCAGCGCAAGTGGACTCCTTTGGGGTGCATAAGGACCTCTGGAGCCTGAATTAACATGGGAATCACATTACACGCCCTTGGGTGACTGGGAATGAGTGATCCTGGCTGCAGCAGCAGCTTGCTTCCAGCCTTAGGTCATCCTGGCTGAAGGCTCCCCGTGTCCCCTCAAGTGACTGTCCTGTGCCCATGAGCCACGTCCCCTGGCTGAAAGTATCCCAGCTGGGAAGCTGGCAGTGCTGCTCCCCACAACTGCAGGCACCACTGGGGTTCCTCTACCACCTCTTTCCACACCTCTCTGTCCCAGGATCAATTATTCTCACCATGCTCTTCCTCGAGGCCCCCGCATTCTCCACCTGTATTGCCCAGAAGAGCTCGGCTGAGAGCACCACTTTGTTCTGGACCACACTGGGCGCTCTTGAAGAGGCAGGCATGAAGCAGTAAGTGCTACAAGCCCAGCCACATCACCTTGGAAAGGTGAGCTGGCCCTGTGTTAGTCCTTAATCTGAGTTTCAGATCATAACCCTGCCGTATGCAGGACTATGCATTGCCACCAATGCAGGTGCAACGGTTTCTGAAGTCTGGACCGCTTTGAGGGGGTCGCAGCAGCTCCTGAAACTCTGGTCACCCCAGCTAATACCTCACCTTCCCAGCTAGGGAGCCTCTCACTCTAAAACATAACAGCAGCTGATGCACCATGCCAGGATCTGGGACCCCTGGGTTTAGGTTTGGGACTTCCAAACTGCAGGTGGAGGTCAGTTGTGAAGACTGGATTCTGGCTGGTGAAGGATTGCTCGGCCCCTCGAATCCTTACGTGTTGGGGAGGGTGCCTGCTGAAGGCAGTATTTCGTCTGGACTGCGCTAGCATTTAGACATGTAAACAAGAGATTAATCACATAGCTGTTGCACCTCCTTTGGAGATGGATGACAGTGACTAAGAATGTATTTTCAGAGCTGTCTAAAACCTCCTGCCAATTTGAGCAGGGCTGCCGCTAGGGCCCTTGGCAAGGCTGACCCCAAAACCTGCAGCGTGCTTCCCAGGCCGTGGTGAGAGGGCAGAGAGCCGTTTCTAATGGTTATCCGCCTGGTTTCTGCAGCAGATCTTGCTCACAAAACCCCCAGCAGTTTCCCTCGCTCTCCCTTTCACTTGACCTCCATCCCCAGCCTTTCCCAGGCGCCGACGAATCTGTCTTGACACTGGCCTCAATCAGCGCTCTTCGAAAGCAGCATCTAATGAAGGGACCTGGTGCTGGTTTCCCAGACCTTTGCCTTGCTCCAGGCTTCTCCTCTCCTGTGGGAGAGAAGTGGCAGGGGCTCCATCTTTGCCGCGAGGCTGGTTTCCATTTCTACCCCGCGGCGAGCCTGACCTTTGATGTCCGCCGGCTGCATGAGCTCCTGGCAGCAAGCAGGGCACAGCCCTGTTGCTTTTTGCCATGTGTACGTACACGAAGTGATGTGATAGGGGCTGTGTTTTCTTTAATACCTTTGCATGGAGTAGGGGGAGTCCATCTGCTGCTGATATTGCCATGGCTTTTAGCATTACTCTCGGAATTATGCAGAAACGCGCAGTGAATTAATTCCATGGATTAAGTCTTGATTAAGATGTGTGTCACTTTGCTGTCTCAGAATTTATTAAGAGCCCTTCTTGAGGCGGCGGCAGATGGAATTTCTGCCCAATGTTTGTAGATGATAATTTCCCCTCTTCTACAGCCATTTGCATATGATTGCATCTGTCAAGCACAATTTCCTCTCTTCTAGGGCTTGACTCTGTACTGGACCAGATTTAAGGAGGAATTCAGACTCCTGCCTTGCTGTAACTGAAGGACAGTGTCCTCCTGCACAGGGTCCTGTTTGCTTTGAGACTCTTTTTGCACATCTTGCATTGCTTTGATCTGTGCAAACTAGAGCAGAGATGGGAAAACCAGGGGGGAGTATTTTACAGCTGGTTCCATAGGTGTAAATGACAACACAAGGTACAAGGCTCAGGGGAACCCAGTCCCAGTATTGAAAATTCATGCCCCATCCTGAACCGCAGCCGTGCAGTGGTTATGAGGTTGATCCAAGCCGCTGGGCACAACATAGCGTGCTTGGCCTGCCTCAGAGATGCAGTGGGCACCTAGATTGAAACTGATTTTAAAGTGTGGCCCATATTCAAGTTGAAACTGGGACTTGCGGCTCAGAACAAGTTGGCTTTTTGAACTGAATTTAAAACTAGGAGGATTTCAGAGAGGAGATTTTGTACGTATATATGTAACTACATACCTATTGCATGTGCCCTACATGGTGGCATCAAGGAAGGCCTTCTCAGCTCGCTGTGAGCAGGTCACAGAGAAGCAAAAGCAAAGGGAGAGGGGGATCTGCTCAGCACGGTTATGAAGGACCGCAGGAAAAGTCGGCAATGGGGACAGCACGTGAGCTCTGTACCAATGTATTTACCCAAAGGCAACCCCATGCCACTGACGCAAAAGGCTGTAGGTATTATTCTAGATTATACAGCCTTTTTGGATTTAATTAAAGGAGCTTTCTTCCACATTGGCTAGATCTCACTGTAGGCAGAGACATTGAGAGTCAGCACTAAACCTTCATGGCATTTCTACCAAGTTGTTTGCCTGGTCTCAGGGAGTTACTGATATTGGCAGGCACCTCAGAAATGTCTTTCAACAAAATCAAATTTATCATCTCCATCTGAGTCTTCATCTCACTTTCTTTTAACGTAAAAGAACGGTTTCTTTAGGGACAGCTCCTGTACTAGCAACATGCAGCCAGGCTTGCTCAGAGGTTTCAGTTTTGTAACACTAGCCCTGGCTCCTAGCCTGCTCTGGCACCTGTAACTCCTTCCATCGACATATGTAATTGCTCCCAAGATAAAGGTTCCCAACTCTGTAACAAACAAGCCTTTTCTTCCAGTCAGTACCCGTGTGCATCCTCTCCCTGGTTCCTGTGCGATGGTGCCGGTGGCTGCCTCTGCAGGTCCCTCCAGCTGATGGGGAGCTGCTGTCCCTGCCCCGCGGGCACGGTAGAGGGCAGGGGGAAGAGAGTAGCTCTGGCTCTAGGCTTTTTCTCCTTTCAAATTCACCCCCTTTCTATTTCTGCATCAGTGCCAGGCTGCCCAAGCCAGGGCCATTGGGGCAGGAGGAGGAGGGCACTTCTACACGAGGAGGGCAACCTTGTTTACCCAAAAAGAGCAAGCGAGGGTCCCCGTGACCTCTCTCCTGATTCTCAGTAACACGCTGCTCCATCACCCGGGAGCAAAGATGCCTTTGCTTGTTTTTTTTGGAGGGGCGAGAAGGAAACATAAAGGCTGACTGCGAGCCAAGTAAGGCTAATTATAGTGGTGGCTTTTGTGATGTGGATGTTGCCTGCTGAGAGCCGCCTTCAGATTGACAAGTGCGTGCTGCTCAACTCCCTGCGCTACCGTCAGGGAGCAGGCTACCGGCTGAACCTGCTTCTGCAGGTTGATCTGGAGGGGAAAAGCTGTCTCTTGGGTTGTTTTGATGTTATTTGGCTTCCCATGGGCAAGCAGGGGTGCTTCAGCAGGGACCTGGTACTTGGGATCCCTAGGCAGCAGCACACGGACCGCTGGTGACCTGTGGGCAGGGGGGAAGCCCAGCCAGCCGGGCTCCCTCCAGCAGATTTGGGAGCTTCCCCCACCGCCTGTGCCTCCAGCCAGGGCCACGGTAGCCGCAGCCTCTGCTTGGGATTGCTGATCTCCACAAAGGGTTCAGGGTTATCCCTCAGGCTGAAAGGTGCTCTGCAACCAGTTGGGGGCAGGGGGGGGGGGCAGGCGGTGTCTTTTCTTTCTTCCATCCCCTGAGGTGAAGGTATGATGTTACACTAGATGTCTTAGGGTCAGAGCTGTCTCTTCCTGCTCCATCAATCCCAGAAGTCAAACTGCTGGGAGTAACTAGATTCCCAATGGAGTCTGGCCGATTGCTTCACTCCTCTCATACTCGCACTCCCTGTGTGCTGGCTTACTTTCAGCAGAGATAAACATTTGGGACTCTCTTTGACTGTACATTTTCAGGAAGATGATCTGCCTCTGTACTTTGGTCCCCGGGGAGGCTGAGCTAAGGTGGAGCAGCCCCTGCCTCTTCCTCTGCCCCATGTTAAAGGGGAAGGGGCTGAGGCTGTGCCTGTCCCCTCCTGGAAGAGCATTTTGTTCTCCGGATCCATGCATTTGTTCAGGGGATGGTGCCATCAGAGTGCCTGCAGTCTGGGATTTCAAATGCCACAGCGTGCACAGCACATGAATCGCACGATGACCTGAGAGCCAGGCTCTCTTTGCTGTCTGACACAAGTGCTGCCTGTGAGGGGCTCTTTCCCTGCAGCTAGAAAGCAAAAAGGATGGGACACAAGACAAGAGTTAATCTTCGTTTTCTCAAGACTACAGAAATACAGCTATGGGGAGACAGGGTTACCCACTGCTAAATGTCTCGGTGTAGCTTTAAGTCTCTAATCTTAATGGAATTGCAGCAGGAACCAAGAGTGACCATTAATCACTGGAAGATAAACAGCAGCAGCCAACTGGTGACCCAGAGCACAGAGCCATTACGGGACAGGAGAGCAAGCTGCCTGCCTCCAAAAACTTCAGGCTGTGCACAGCCCCAGGCTGGCTGAGCAGCACTTTCGGGCGCACACTCAGAAATGGATCATCGACCTCCAGCAAGCACTGAGTCACAGGTTATAATAAACTTTATTTCTCGATTTAGTCCTTGCAGTTGGGCACTAACCCCTGAACTCTGGCGCTAGGTGGTTTCGTAGCAGTGTGTGCTGCTTTGAAGTCTGGAACGTGGTTTGGGTTTTTTTTCCTCCCATCAGTAGGCATTGCCAAAGCTCCCTGAGGTGCTTGGTGTCTTATTGCTGTCAGAGCAAGTTGCCTGGCTTGGCTGGCGCTACCCCGCACACAGTGTGGGCTGCAAGAGTGTCGCCAGCAGTGCGTGGTGCCACGCTAACCGCAGCAGCCCCGGGCCCTTGCTGCTGGGCTTCCTACCCGCAGCCAGCGGCACAGGCTGGCTTTCTGAGGAGGGTGTCCAGGCTGTTTCCACTCTCTTCTCTTTTTGTGCATGGCTCCACGGAGAAGTTCCTGATAACGGCGAGGTGGTGAGAGGATGGGGAGATAAGGCACTGTCGCTGACTTGGCTTATGATGTAAGTAAAACCACTCGGCTGTTCTGAGACTCCATCCTTCATCTCAGAAATGATGCTAATGAGCCTATCTGAGCTGGTAGAGGCAATGAAGCAAAATTCCTCTAAGTGCTTCCAGATCCTCAGATAAGAGGTGCTAGGGAAATGCCCAGCCTTGCTGGACACTGCCTAATGCTTTCCCTGGGGGCTGGCAGCAGCCTGCAAGGTGAGAGCAAGCCGCTTGCTTCCTCTGCTTTGGCAGGAGCCTCCAGCTGTGGAGGAGGGTGATGGCCAAAACCTCTGCTCTGAGCAGCAGAGGGTTAATAAATCGCCTGTATTCCGGAGGATTATCACAGTGGAAACGTCCCAAGGATTGACAGCTCCATACCCATGTCCACAGCAAAAAAAGCCCACAATGGAATGTGTCCCGTTCGCTTATTTGATGGGCTGCGCCGGGGAAGCGCCCTGCTGTAACCGTGCACCGTACATAACTCATTGTCCTCCCCAACGGGTGCATCTGCAGCCCCCGGACTGGACCGGTGCAGACCCCGCTGAGCTAAAGCATGGGGGTCTGCAGAGACAGGGCAACACACTTGGGCTTGGCTTAAATTAAGCTATTTGCCTTAGTATCTTTGGACCCCAGTGCTGCCCTTAGCCTACCTGGTTGGTTTTCAAAATGGCGCCCGCAATTTGGAAACGAAGAGCTAATGCTAACACAGAAGGAAAGTCCTGCCGGACTTTCTGCAAAGTTGTTTTTTTCCTAAACTAAATGTTCATGCTTCTTGCACTCTTGTAAGCATTGCACAGCAGGTCTTGCTGTGTCCAGCTGGGTTTCTGGTATCCCTTGAATGCCCTGCCTCGGTGAGGCTTTCGGCACCTTGGCTCCATCAGCCAGGACTAGGTTTTTTCTTTCTGACAGGCTATGCAGTTATATTAATAAAGCCGTGCGCATTGCACACAGGTCTTGCTGTGTCCAGCTGGGTTTCTGGTATCCCTTGAATGCCCTGCCTCGGTGAGGCTTTCGGCACCTTGGCTCCATCAGCCAGGACTAGGTTTTTTCTTTCTGACAGGCTATGCAGTTATATTAATAAAGCCGTGCTTTGTTATGGCTTATTTTGTTTGTTAGGCATCTGGAACAAAATAAATCAGCAAAGGCTCAGTTTTGCCCTAACAAATTGCGATCGCACAAAGTTGCTGGCACAGTGAGGCTCCACCGCACAGGAGTGCTGGGAGTGTGAGCACAGGGGGAGAAAAGTCCTTTGGAGAAATTAATCCCTTTGCTTTAGGGAAGGGAGAAAAGAGACTGATTTCAGTAAGAAACTCTACCTGGGAGAATCTCACAACCGAAACAAAGGACCCGCTAAAGCAGAGCACTGGTGTTTGCCTGGCCCGGACGTACCGATGCTGCTTGTCCCTGCCTGCCCTTGCCCACTCCTGCAGCCCCGGCAGGCTGGCTCCAAAGCGACCCGTGCCAGCGCTGCGTGATCTGCCTGCGTCTGCACGGGAGAAATAGCTGCACAGCCCCAGCGTACAAGGGACTGTGATCTCCCCTTGCACCTGCAAGCTGAGCAGAAGCAGAGCCGGGAGTGAGACGAGACAGCTGCAAACTAGGATCCCAGGCAGGAGTGAGAGGCACAGGCAGCCTGCCTGCAGCTCGGGCGCTGGGCACGCGCTGCTCGCGCAGCAGCAAAGGACAGCAGGGGCTGGCATCAGCAGATCGGTATGCGTTGCTGTATTTATTTGGGCGATTGTATGAATTTGACTAATTATTCCAGCAGTCAAAGGAAACTGGCCCGATTCCCGTGGGGGCTGTGCTCGCAGCAGCATGGCAGGGTCATTTCTGTATCTCTGCGGCCATAAAGTTGGCTCATTTTAGGGAGACTCAGATAGTGAGATCAAGGACTGGAGCTCTATGACTCCAGCTGCTGTCAGGAGTTTTGTATGCAGATGGAGGGCGGCGGATGACTCAGATGTTACCGAAGATGTAAATGATTCTCACAATTAGTAAACAAGCTCAAGAAAGCCCCTAATCAAGCGGGTGATGCAGGGGGTTGAAGGTCAGGAAGGATCCCGCCATGCCGTCGGCACGTCACACCCTTACGGCTGGCTGACCTCAGTGCACCGTAGAGCTGCCCGCGTCTGCCATCCGTCAGCACTTCTGCTAGAAATCCTTTCTGGAGAAGTTCGACTTGATCATAAACATTTGTTCTGTGACAAAACTTGGCAAAACCAGCAGCTAGAAAGGAGCTTTTTTTTTTTTTTTTGGGGGGTGGTGGTGGTGGTGGTGCTGGAACCCAGAGGGTTGCAGGGCTGCAAAGGGAAAAGTAGCGACTGCTAAGGGTGCCGTGACGGCCCCACCAGCCACCATGGCCAACGAGCGGCTCTGTTGGTTAAGGCAGCAAGAGCCCAGAAGCGGCTGGCTCGCTCCGAGGGATGTGTTGCCTCACAGTGCAAACCCGCAGCGCCGGAGGGAGCCGATGTCTGCTGCGCCTGGCTGTAAGGTTTCCTCATGATTTGTCTTTTTCTTTTTTTTTCCCCCCCAAGCAATTTATATTTAAATTTTTTTTTTAAAGCTCTCTGGCAGGAAAACCCTTGCAGGACGCAGGCTGCCGTAAATAAAACAAGCGGATGATCTCAGCCCACAGTATCCCTCCCCTCTTCCTCGGGATACTGCAGCTGGTAGGGCTGGGGCAGGGGGACGGTGGCTCTGGGAGGGATGCTGGAGCTCGTTCTCCCCCACTCCGCCTTTATGGACCTTGCAACATGCCCTGAAGGTCAGCCTGTTTACCCAGACATTGTTTGAAGGGGGCCGAGGGAGGCAATTAGCCCTCCCCACCGCAAACACCGCTGGGTCCGATCCTGCAGCGTTTTGCAAATGGCCTGTGCTGGCAGGATCAGGCCCACACATCGCCTGGTTTTCGTGCCGTGTGCCCGCAGCGAACGGTTAAATTGCGCGTATCGGGGGCAATGAGGAGGAGCGGCGGGGGGGCGAGCAGGGAGGGCTGGCAGCCCGCAGCCTCTCCCCCAGGTGCCCCGCTCGGGGCCGTGGCAAACTGCCCCACGTCCCTAAATTTGGGGTCACAACAGACATCGCAAGCAGCAAAACGAGAGGTTTGAATTTCAGGATCCTGAAATGCACTGTGCTGCCTAAGGACTGTGTACAAAGTCTGTCTCTTCTCCCCCCCCCCCCCCAAAAAACTTTTTTTTTTCTTTTATA
>NW_008795129.1:4286772-4290697 GCF_000699145.1 Aptenodytes forsteri
CGCCTGCCAGCAAACCCCACCTGCAGCTCCAGGGCAGCGGGAACGGCCACCGTGGCCTGAGACCGGGGGGCACATCTGAGCTCAAGCACTGGGTTTTTTAAACACCGTTATTAAAACCCACCCGACACAAATTAAGCTGCAAAACCCTTTTAAAATGGGACACAAAAGTGCGTATTGTTCATCACTTTGGAATTTCTCCCTGGTTAGGTATGGATCCATACCCAGACTGACCTTTATGGATCGATTAATTTAGCTTAAAGATTTAGATTTTATTTTTTTTAATCATCCTGGAACCTCCTGTCCTCTAGAAAGTCTTACTTATTTTATTTTGGAGGAAAACTTCCATGAATTTACTTTAAAAAATAACCTTGCAATAAGTGCATACAAAACAAAAAAGAAGTTGGGATATTGTGGCACCAAAAATAAAACTGATGGAACAAAAAGGGAATTTCATGTGGTTTTCATTGTCAAGTCTAAGCTCAGAAACAAACAGGAAATAAAAATGGCTAAAACAAAAGAGATTTCCTTTAAAGTGTGTTCAAATCTAAGTGGGGAGCTGCTGCTTTATTTGGGAGGGATTCTCTGTTTATTTGTTTTTCAGAAAGAGGAGTAAATAAAAATGTCCACACACAGACAGGTCAACTTGATTTACAGTTAAATCCTCATGCTTCTTGCTGGTCATTTATAATAAGCTTTTTTAAGAAAATTAGATTTGCATAAATAGCAGCACTGGAAGGGGGAGAAAAGGCAATGGGGGGGGGTGCTTCTGCGTGAAATGAGGTTGGGAGGACGAAGGAACGAAGAGGGAGAAAGAGAGGCGAAAGTAACTGCGAACTCCCCCGTCATTCGTTTTATTTCATCTTTGTACTTTTTCAGTTTTTACAGGCAGCTCTGCAGGCACTGAGCCTTCCAGCCCATGCCAACCCACTGAAGCTCCCTAAGTAGCAAATAAATGCATTTATTTAGTAAGAGTAGTCTGCAGGATCAGGGCTATGTGAAATAGAGCAGCATACGTGCTACATCCTGCAGACAGAAGCGTTTCTTAGGCTCTCAGATTTGGGATTATGGAACTTCTTTGACAGGGGTTTACAAACTGGTGTCTCAATCACAGTAGCTCTGATGGTGATTTTTGAGGGGTTAATTTAATGCAGGCAGGACCCAGCTCCCCACATCAGCTGAGATCCCCAGCAGCTACAGCCCCATTAATGCATCTCTGAACACTTGGAACGGTTGAAAAATCAGATGGACTAAATTAATAGCAGCTTCTGCAAATTCAGCTCTGGTTTCCCTCCTCTTTTGCACTAGTTAACAGGGTGTAAATATTTATTTTCTGGTGGAGCTGCGGTTTGGGAGATAGCAAAGAGCGTCGGATTGAGGGTCAAGGGACAGAGGTTGTATTTTTGGCTCAGATCAGATCAGGTAATTCTGCCAGAGCTCAGTTTCTCCTCTGCGCAACAGGGATATTTCCCTTCGTGCTAAAGCATCCGGAGATCCACCTATGAAAAGGCTAGGGAGCTCCCGAGGAGAGACATCATAAGGTGCAGCTCTTCAGAAATGAGGGCTCCGAGCTTGAACTTGTACCCTGCAAATTAGCAGGAAATTTCCTGTTCAGTGTGCGGAGGATTGGCCCTCTTCCCGAATCTGCTGGGCAATACTCCGACACCGGTGGGGGGGAAGAGGAGGACCTCCCGCACTCACTCCCCATCTCTTTTTAAAGCCTAATAACAACAGAAACGTTTCTCAGCTTCTGCCCAGCTAGATCTTCTAGTTCCTTCCTGAAAACAACTTTTAATATTTAATTGTTGCTGAAAAACGGCAGATCCATCGCTAACCATCCCACGGGAATTTGCGGCTCTAGCCAGGCTGCCATACCTGTCCTCCTCCAGGGTCAGAGACGAGGATTTCAAGCAAATCCTTTCCCACAGAAGCAACCCCCTCTGCGCTGAGTCTGGCCCCGGTCACTTACGCTGCCGAGCCTCCAGGAACAGCCTGTGGACTCCCTTAAATGCCCCAAGGAAGCCCAGAGCTAATAACCAGCTTCATTCAATTCCCAGTCACATTATTATCCAATCTGCCAGAGGCATTAATATTCAGAGGTGAGGCAGGAGGAGGGCAGGGGTGCTGGCGAGGGGGAGCGGCACACAAAGGGGAGGAAGGGAAGCGCAGCGGGCTGGCCTCAGAAATCCTTTTTCTCCAGCTGTCTGAAACCCCAGCCCATTTCAGCCGGGTGTTGACAAGAGAGGGTTTTTCCTACAGTCTCAGCACTAACTTCGATGCCAGTTGCTGGAGGCTGTCCCCCTGCCAACAGCAAATGCCCAGGCTTGGCACAGCCCGATGCCCTCAGCCCCGGCGGCCCACGGCAAGAGGGAGAGCTTTGCCCCCTCTGCCATCAAGCCCTAAGTAAATAGCAATCTCCCATTTTCAAACAGCCATATAATCGCTGAGCCTGCTCGGAGACGCCACAGCCTCCCGTTTCTGACACCCCTCCCTCCACGGCCCCCCGGTCTCATCCCGCTGCCTTCCCAACACAGGGCGCACAGCATGAAACCACCGGTTCTCCCCATCTGGGACTTCATTCCCAGCCCAGGTACCTCCCCTGTCCCCGGAGCCGGGGCACATGTGCCAGGTCACGAGACAGACCTCATGTCCCCAGCTCATCTCATCTTCCTTTTGGAGCGGTCTCCTAGATCAGGTTTCTGGCTTTTTCTTTTTGGCAGTCTCCAAAGTCAGCCTCACCTCTCAATCTCAAGGGTCTGGGTAGCATCTGACAGAGAGAGAAGGTGCCACTCTTTTTTGCCAGCTCTCCATAGGGTACATTAACCAATACTTTTGCAATCCAGTCACAATTTTCAGATCTATTAATTGCCTGAATTAAGCCCTTATAGAAATGTAATAGATATTAAGTGAGGCTTGCAACAGTTTCTCTGCCAGAGAGAGATACGTTTTTTAAACCAGTGCCTCGGACAGGAGACAACTCAGGAATATAGGTGGGCTTTCATGGGGGGAGCCTGGGCTGCAGGTCACGCAAACCCAGTAGCACCAGAAACAACACTGCCCTTGCCCAGACCCTGCTCCAGGCTGTCGGGGAAAGACATCTCCCCGCGAGGGCTCCCTGTAAAGAGTACCGGGCATGGTGCGACCGTTAGCTAATGAAAAAAAAAAAAACAAACCCTGCTCTGCTTCTGCAGACATTTGTGGAGACTGAAAGCAGCTACCATGCTCTGCTGGTCCCTCAGGAGCCAGCAGGCAGCTCTTTGTCCCTCACAGGAAGGCACCATCGAAGCCTGCACAAACACCCATCCCTCCGGCTCACCGACAGGCCGAGGGGTTGGAAGGGAGTGCGGGGAGCCAGGGAGACCCTGATCCCATCACCAGAAAGGTGGTCCTTTCCCTGCCTTTGGAAGGTGGGACAGGAACGGGGGTGACGCTCCTGAAAGGTACCTTCCTGAGCTGTTGCTTTTAGCATCTCCCAAAATTGCAGAGGGGATAGAGCCATTTCATCCCTAGCATCCTCCAGGCCACGGGCCAGGCGTGGAGGACCCACAAGCTTGTCTGGGGGATGCCAAATTCCCCTCCTTGCCTTCAGCACTAGTCTCCACTTGGAAAGTGCACGGATCGTGGGCCCATCGGTCGGGAGGCTGCCTCCCTCTAAGGCGAAGGAACGGGGAGGCAGGTGAGGAACTGGTTTTGATTCCTGCACCGCCAGCTCAAAGCATCATCTGGGTGCGGTGACTGGGGGCTCACACCCAGGCTCTGCCGGGCCCCAGGGTCCTGCAACAGCGTGCCTCTCTGCGGCCGCCTGCGCAGAGCCAAACTCTGCATCTCACAACCCGCCGGGCCGGGTGGGAAAGGTGTGCGGAGCCCCGGGAGCTCCGGCTGGGGGACTGCTGCTCCGGGCTGCTCAGTCCCGGCGGGGAGGGGGGGG
>NW_008795129.1:4292504-4298667 GCF_000699145.1 Aptenodytes forsteri
CAGCCCTGAGGGCACATAGGGGGTGTCCATGTATATAGGTATATGTACACATATATTGTTGTTACCGCTGCCGTCCCCGTTGCCCGCGTGCGTTGTTCACCGCTTGGCGATCCGGTTCCCTGGAGCCCGTGCTGGGCATCCGCTCAGTACCGGCGCGGCGAGCCTGTTCGGGCTGTACAGTTAGAGCCACCAGCCAGGCAGAGTTTTCTGGGGGGAGCCGAGTCCGTAGTCGGCTGCTGGAAGCGTTCCCCTGCACGACGGAGCAGCAGTTGCAGGGGATGCTAATTACGGGCTAATTACCGCACGCTCTGTCCCGGCTCTCGGCCGTACCGAGAAGCGCTTCTCTGGCAATACCGTGCCGCTTTTCCCGGGACGCGGGGGCTGCCGGCTGTGCGGGACCGCGCTCCCGCCCGCTGATGGCTCTCCGGGAAGCCAATTTAGGCTCCAGCCTGGCTCCTACCGAAGTTCACGGCAACGGCAAGCATGTAATTTAGGCTCCAGCCTGGCTCCTACCGAAGTTCATGGCAAAATCCCGGTGCGGTGGTGCAGGGTGCGATCCCTCCCCGAAATGTTCCCGAACGCTCGTCCCCCCTGCGAGCAAGCCTCGGACGTGTTTGCACTCACATTTCACTCCAAGCAGACACGTCCCCTCTCTCCCAGTGCTCCCGGGGAGAGGTTTGCAGAAGTCGGGCTTAGCCTCTCCATCCGGCCCGGGGATGCCTGAGCCCAGGGGAGAGGTTTATCCCTGCCAGGCTCTTACCGAGTTGGATGCGTGACTCTACGGTCTGATTTTCTTGAGGTCATTTCCATGTCAACCTGCTCTCCGATTTATGATGCCAAAGGTCACCCTCAAGCTCTTCCACTGACATGTTTTAGAGATTAGGAAATAATGTTGTGAGAATTGAGGAGTGAATTTTAACCCTGGGTGATTTACGGACCGTATTTAGGGAGCCTGCTAAATGCATAACGTGGCATATAGATGTGTATGGGAAGAAAAATGCACACGAAGAAGCACAGGATGTAAAGAAAGGTTAAGTAGACCCAGGCATTATGGATTACAGTTCAAAAACATGCACAAACACGTTAATTCAGTAGAAACGCGGAGAGTTTAAAAGGAGCCACAATGTTGACATGCTTATGAGAAATTACCATTGTTTTTTTAATGGTAGTAATCTGGGGTTTGTGTTTGCCTTACTGCTTTTTTGCCCGCCAAAAATGACAGCAAGCTAGACCACATCTTTTCCCAGCCCAGATTTTAATCCATCCCAGCATAGGCTTGTCTCCGTCAAGAGAAGCAGACACAGTATAGCAGCACTAGCACTTTCCACGGTGCAGTCCGTCTCTATCACCACATGCCGCAGGGAAGCTGAAACCCCTGCTCAAGGTCTGCAGCAACGAAGGGACCGTATTTTGAATTGCCTCCCCCTCCCCCCAAACCTTTCACCATCAGCAGCCCGCAGCAAATACAGTTAGTACTTACGCTTTCAAGTAATAATGAAACAAAGGTATTTTTACCTATTTCCCTTGGGCAATTGGAAATACGAACCAGCGCTATGTCACAAGCTTGCTCCCCGTGGAGGGCAGTACGAAGACTGCTGGATGAGACCATCCAGGGACCTGCACCAGGAGTCTTTCATTAGGACAACCTCGGTGCAACTGCTGGACTGAGCCCTGAAGGGTCTCTTTGGGAGGGAGTGCTCTAGCGTCTGTTATTGAAATGAAGTAGCAGATCTTGCCGATTAGTGCCAAGACTTCCTAGCTGTAGTGCATCTTGTCTCGCCAGCTGGAGAATTCACTGCTAGGGAAGGGACCAAGAACTTCACCTGAGTTCAGGGGACAGATGTTACTATTTTATATAAAATGAAAATGAAAAGGAAAAAAAAAAAGAGCAAAAGCAAAGTAAACCCAGAGTGAACCTGACTCACATCTTGGCAGAGATACGGGATATGCAAAAGGAGGAAATTACTCAGCATCTTAGACATACTTCATTTTTCGCCAGCCGGGAAGAGCTTGTTCTCAGATTAGTTGCTAGTGCTTTCTCCTTCCCTTCTGCCCCGCTCCAGCAGCCGCTAAAGCCCCTGTGGTGTCTGCCATTGCCACTCTGGGTGGGCAGATACCCTGTGGTATCGGCCTCATGCTGGATGGGTCCCCTGCTCTTGGAGAGTGGTGGAGTTGTTGATTGTTGATCACGGTTTCCATCTTTGCGTCTTAACCGATCTTTTAGCCACGTGGGGTCCATGCCATCAAATGCCTTGAAGATCAGGACTCAGGCTTGAATTCGGCTTAGCTTCCAAGCCAAAAGGTGACCTAGGGAGCAGAGGGTAGGTATGATGTGTTTGTGGTAGCCAGGGCTCCCACTGCAGCACGCTCTTCTGGTTGGCATTTGCCAAGTGCTGTGGGCTTCATGCCCAGGTGTATCACGTAGCTGTAGTCTAGCCAAGAGGTGACGAGGATGTGACTAACTGAGCCCGGGTTGCTCTTGCCAAAAAGGCATGGCTTGCCTCAGCCAAGAAAAGACAATGGAAAACATTACATGGGGATGTTCATCGGGAGAGTTTCATGTCACGGGGAAGTGCAGGAGTGTTCCTGAGACACGGGCTAAGTAGAACAGCTGACAGGGTATTTTAGCCTAAGGAGGCTGCTCTGCAGCTTCAGTATTGTACTTTGTATAGTTTCCAGAGAAGGGTTTTAATATTTTTGAGGGTCTCAGTTTAGCTCTGTTGCTTCAGTTGTAGGTCCTGGCCCGAGTGCAGGTTGCACCAGATGCAGCACGTCAGTTTTCCTTTGGAGAGCCTTCAGCTGGCTTTGGGCTAGCCTCTACCTGAGCTTGCTCTGGAAAGGAGCAGCCGCTGAGAACCACTGTGTTCAGCATTCAGTAGTGTTTTTGGGATGCTCAGCTCTGGGGAGAGTGGCTGCAAGTAGTTTCTAGCCATGACAACTGCTTGTACCTTCTGAGTCAACTCCCTCTTTCCGCCCTTTTTCTGGAGACCTTACTAAGCCTCTAAGAAATAGCAAAAGCCTCCAAGAGGAGGGGATGGAAGTTCAAGCTCTCTCAGACTGTTTAACCTGCTGGAAAATCTCTGTGTTACATGTGCCCACGGGTCTGATATCTGGGCTCTGCGGGTGACCGTGAACTGGCAGGGGCTGAGCAAGAGTAATGGACCGTGCAAAGTCGGTCCTGTCCATCGGTGCAGATTGCAGAGGCGGAGGTGGTTGGCAACACGGATTTGTGACAGTGTCATCAAAGGCTTGTGGGGAGCAGGCTGTTACGCTGGCAGCCTGGACCCAAATGAAGGCAGTTGGCGTGCCCCATGGAGACACTGCTCTTTGCAAGGAGCTGGCTGCTCAGGTCTCTCGGATGAAAGCAGGTGAGCTGACCAGGTAACTGGGCAAGGCCTGAGGGGATGATTGTCAGTGAGTTTGCAGCCCCTCCATACGCTCCTTGTGGGCTGAGGAGGAATACTCAAGATAGAAACTCTGCTGAAAAGCTGCATCTTTGCAGTGAGGATAAAGCCCAGCTTTCTTGACCAGACAGCAGGAACCTGAGGGATTTGCACAGACTGTGCTCGTCCGATCTTTGGTTTCATTGTACCACGCTGTGTGTAAGAACTAGTGCGTTATCTTGGCAATAAAGGGACAAGGGACTGTCCTGTGTCCCGGTCCTACACTGGATCCTTTGGTGCAAACAGAGTGCTCCGACTTGCCCACACATGATCTGTACACAGCTGTGCACCGCTCTGGCAAAGCGCTGCTGGATCCGGCAGTCCGGGCAACCCAGGTTTCCCCGCTGCTGCCGCCGAGCTGGGGGTGTTGGTGCCGCACTGTCACATCAGCAGGATTTTCTGTGCGGCCAGGGCGGTGCTGGGCTGTCTGAGGGCTGACTAACGCAGTGCCGTAGTGCGTGCAAGTGAACTCTCTTCTCCCCGGGCAGCGCGGGGCCGTACCGTATTGTTTTTCTCTCCAGACAATGCAGTGCTGGATTGTAAAATGCAAAGCACATTGCAATGTTTGCTCTTTATTAATGCACTAAGATGCATTCGGGTGAAGCAGAAGGCTCCTGGCTGGCTCGCTTTCAAGCTCCGTGACAGGCTTCCATAAATAACACCTTAGCAGGGTGATCTGGTGATTCACCAGATCGGACCGGGTGGGAGGCTGAGCTGCGCAGCTGGCACTGGAAGGGGCAGGAAGGCATGGAGCGGGCTCCAGCCCCTTCCCTGGGAGGGCAGGCAGGCTTGGCTGACCTGGACTGGGCTGCGCTGTGTGCAATGGCCAAGCCAGCACCCAAAACCCCCTTCCCTGAGCAGGGAGCAGATGGACAGAGCGGCAATGGCAGACACCACAGGGGCTTTAGCGGCTGCTGGAGCGGGGCAGAAGGGGAGGAGAAAGCACTAGCAACTAATCTGCTTGTTCTGCAAACCTTCACTCATTGCTTAGGCTCAAGCAATGCTTCACTCATGGCTTTTGCAATCTCTCTGCGCTAGGCGAGTATTTTACCGCCTGTTTTACAGCTGAGGAACTCAAGCTAAAAACTGCACATACCATGGCTGCAGCAGGGGCTGGGGTGATACATTTTAGCTTCCAAGCCCGTGGTTAGGCCACTGGAACATGCTGTTTCTTGTTCCACTTTTGGATTCCCCAAAAGTGGAATCCAAAGTGGAAAAATGTGGCTGCTTAATGCAATTACAGTTTAAACTTCCAAGTCCAAAGGCTTCCTACATGTTGTCAGGTAAAGCCCAGCTGAAGCAGGTCCCCTGGCCTCCAGCTGTCAGAGCTGGGAGGTAACGGCAGTTTCAGTCTAAGATACATTGATTCTTGATCAGACAATATTTGGGCAGCTATTCATGTGGAGAGGGAAGGATATGGTGACCACCATTTCCAGGGTGTCCCATCCCACAACACCCTCTCTGGAGGATGTGCCCTCAAGAGAGGGACATGATGATATCTGGCCATCTTTTAGGGTGGTGTTGGAGTCAGCCTCAGATTTGGGTTTGGCTGGCCAGGGAAGAGTCCTGTTCCACATTCCCTTGGGCCTTTGTCTGAGAACTTCCCTCCTTCAGCCACACTGCAGCAGATGAAGTTGTGATTACGACAGCGAATGAATACTTTTTGACCCTTTCACCTTTCCTTCACCTTCAGTTCGATTTGCGTTTTCCCTACAGACAGAGTGTAAGATTTTGGGGTAGCTGCTGCTTTGACCACTCTAACACCTGCCACAACAGATCCCCAGGCTGACCTGGCTGCAGATGCTAGTGCTCTAAAACTTTTAGCTAACTGCAGGGACCTTCTGTCCTCTGCCCCAAGTTCAAAATAAGCAGAAGCGACCCCTGCAAATTACTGCCATAGAAGTACACTGCATTGACACTGGGGCATAGACACAGAACGTGGCTGAGAAGGTTGGACCAGCACCAAGAATTCATTGCGCTAGGTGCTGTACGGTTGCAAAGCTGTGACTGCTCTTGCTGCAGCGTCGGCCAATAGACTGGCTTCGAAGAGCAGTTAAACCGAACGGTGGTCCCTGGCTGCCAGGCTAGCTGGGCTGGATGAACTGAGGCCATAGCACATGGCTTGTAGCCCAACTTGAGCAAAGCAGCAACTGTGTTCACGTTTGAGGGACGTTACGAGGCGAGCAAGACTGCGGAGGAAGGAGCAGCTGCGCGTGCCCCTCTGGGTGCTGTTGTGTGTACTCTCGCAATAGCTGCATGCCGTGCTTCGTCCGTTTGAATTTTCCTGCCTGCCCGCTCAGGGCCTGGTCCGGGGGAGCTGTTCCAGCAACGGGAACAGTAAAACTGTGACCCAGGGAAGTGTCCGTGAGGAAACAAGCCGCTTGCTGGGCACCACCTCCCAACCGGCTCCGGAGAAGCAGCTGGGAGAGGCTGCAGGAGCAAGCTGGGACATACTTGCAAGGCACGGAGGAGAAGCACTGCTGCAGCCACCGCTTCACCTCGCCAACAAGAGGTGGCTGGTCCCAAGCATCGCTTTACAGGCCCCGCGTCCCTCGCAACCCTTCGCTCGCCCTGTATTCTCCCTCAGGAAGACCCGCAGGCACGCGCCTGAAGGGCCCTTTCGCCGTCACCCACCCTGCCCCCGTGTCCAGGCGGGCTGGCTGGGAGCCGCACGCCCCCCCTCCCCCCCCGACACACACGCCCACACGCCGAACGGCCAC